>NC_133971.1:21114670-21408097 GCF_031877795.1 Strix aluco
CAGAGAAGGGCAACGAAGCTGGTGAAGGGTCTGGAGCACATGTCGTACGAGGACTGGCTGAGGGAACTGGGGGTGTTTAGTCTGGAGAAGAGGAGGCTGAGGGGAGACTTCATCGCCCCCTACAACTACCTGAAAGGAAGTTGCAGAGAGCTGGGGATGAGTCTCTTTAACCAAGTAATAAGCGACAGGACAAGAGGTAATAGCCTCAAGTTGCGCCAAGAAAGGTTTAGACTAGATATTAGGAAGCATTTCTTTACAGAAGGGGTTGTTAGGCGTTGGAATGGATTGCCCAGGGCAGTGGTGGCGTCCCCATCCCTGCAGGTCTTTGGGGGTAGGGTCTACATTACGTTTAGAGATATGGTGTATTTGGGAACTGTCAGTGCTAGGTTAATGGTTGGACTAGATGATCTTCAAGGACCTTTCCAACCTAGATGATTCTGTGATTCTGATTCTGTATTTATAAGTAGAAAAGGTTCTACTGAGATGCTAATGAATTTAAGAATTTATCAGGACTTTTAAAAAAGCTTAGCCTTTTATATGAGTAACAAGACTACTTGGAGCAGGTAAAGTAAATAAGAGAAATAAATGGCTTTGGAAGGGATACAAACTGTGTAACTTTTGGGCTGTAAACTTAGGGGTTAGAAGTGCTCATAACTATTGGATGAAGGAGTCTCAGACTGCTGCTGGACCGCTGTTCTGGTATGGTGGCTCTTGCAGCATCTCTTTCTGCAAGCCCAATTAGGAAAAGCTAATTAATCGTCAGGCATCAAAACTGATCATGGTTTCCATGTTTTGCAATAAAAACTGGAACCTGTGGATTAATCTCAGCAGGCAGCTATCTGTTATGACCAGTGATGTCAGGCTGACCTTCTCTCCTGCTTGGTTCCTAGGCATGGAACAAAGGCAGATGCAAATTCTATGAGAGCTGCTGCTCCACTTGGAGGGCACTGAGACACCTTGGTAATTGTCTTACTTATTGGCAGTAAAATCTGCACATCAAGGCTTGATTTTTGCATCTGTAAGACTGAGAGAGGTCAAGGAGTAAAAGCTAACTCTTTCACGTCAACCTTTATTTTAGACACTCAAATCTGTGACCATCAGCATGAAATATCCTTTCAGTAATCTTGTGGTGTTTATGCATAGATGAGTCACAAAAGCAGATTGAATCTGTTTTCTCCTTATCACTGCTCAGTTCTTGCTCAGAAGTCTGTGTTAGAGGAGGTTTCAGCTTCTCCTTAAAAATGGCAGAAGTTTGGTTTTTAATTTTGGTAAAATTCAAAGCCCTGAGATTCAGTGTGTGTCCAAAGTACTATTTATAGTTTAAAAAAATCAGAAGATAAAAGGGCTGATATACAGAGCATTAATGGATTTCAAAATTGCACTAATATGATATAGAAATCAGACTTTTTATTAAATTGGGCCAGATATAGAAGACCCATTCCATTTTCTATCAGGTCCTAATTCAAGAAAAATTGTCACTGGTCTGAACGCTGAAAGCTGAGGAGATAAAAAAAAAGAGGAACTCTCCTTCTGTATACAGCTTATTATGTACTTTGTTTTTTGACACACATTTTTTATACCATGAAAGACAAGATCTCCAGAGTCATTATGATTTTCTCCTGTCCCTAGTCTCCTTCAGATAGCTTTTTACCATGGTGCGTAGCATATTCTGGGGGACTACATAAGACATGCTTGACAAATATTCTTTGTAAGCTTTAACAGTACTCCCACCCCAGTATTATCTCCTGGATGTTCAGATTGCTTACAGAAAAGAAAATCCATCCTGAATTGTAAAGATTTTGTTTCTGAGTAAATCTTGATGATTTACATAAGTAAAGATGGCAATAATAGTGGCATAGCAAAGGGACCGATTACGGTCGTCATTTGCACAGTCACTTCAAATCTATGTGATGAAGATACTTTCTGCCTGAACAAGGAATGATTCTTGCAATGTGACAGGTAGATGTTGAGAGAAAAAAGAGTAATATCATCAGTTGCACTTAATGAGTTCAAACTACCAGCACACTGTCAAATGCCATTACCAATTATGGTCTTTAGTATGTAGGTCTTAAGTCTTTTAACTTTCAAATAAGTCTCTCTGGTATATTCAGTCATCCAGTGTTTCTTGGGTGCTGATAATAACACTGTGGTTGAAAAATTACGTGGGGAAATGTGTAATACATGCAATGGATAAAACCCCTTTGTAAAGTATTGTTGATTTCTAACTTTAAGGAAGAGCAATCTTTTTTTAAATTTTATGTATATTGTACTATACATATATAGAGTGGGGCAAAGAAGTCACGGACAAAGTTGTAAACAAATGCTAAAAAGGAAAATAATCTTTGGAACACATGTATGCTTGGGTATGAATCTGTTTCTACCATTTCATCTTGTCTTTGTTGATAGGAAAGGTAAATAAAAAACAAGGCAGAAGAACCAAACTTTCTGCAGTGGGCCTTTTATTAAATGATTTTTGCACATTGACCTGATCATCTCAGAGGAATGATTGTGGTCTTAGTAGAAAAGAAAAAACTAATGGTCATGAACCGCAAGCAGGCTTGAATGTTGACAATCTGAGTTAGACCTTGTCATGTATCTCTGAGTGTAGGATGCTCAGCTCCTGCACAGAAGAAATTAAAGTGCAAATATCAGGTCACACTTTATTAATCAAACAGAAAAAAAAAAAATCACCCTAGAATAACTACGACATTGGTGGTTTCAAAGGAAAACCTTGAATTCATTAAAATATTTTATTTTTAGATCTTATCAAATATTAATAAGAAACCAAAAGTATATTGCCCTTCTTTTTAAGCTACAGAATCATTAGATCATTTAATTTAAATCATTAAACTGCAGGATATATAAGTTAGTTCCATGAAATGGGGAATAAGAACATGTTCTGTTGAGAGGAAAATTGACCAAGAAGAGCTGCCAGACATAGCTATAATCATTCAAGTGATGAATCCAAGACAATGAAATAGTTATTCTTATGAAACTATAAAATCTGGAGAATAACAAGGCAATGAGAAACCTACAACATGAATTTGTCAAGACAAATTCCATCTAACCAAGCTTGTTTCTTCTGTTACAGAATAGCTGATTTAACTAATAAGACACAATGCTTTGGTAAGATATATATTTAATCACACAAGAATCTTACATAACAGAATTCATAATCCAGATGAAATTGCTGTAAAATTGATGGACAGCTGGGTGAAAAACTATAGTCAGAGAAAATTATCAATTAATTGTTATCAATCTGAAGTGATGAAATGGTAATCTTTACTGTGCTAAGTTTGCACATATTCATTATTTTCATGAAAAGGGTAGTAGATTTCTACATCAGAAGTGGAGAGAATTTCAAGGCTTAAAGTGTCATTAGAAAGAAAATATGAACCTAATATTAAGTGAAGAAATGTTCCAAAAATCCATGGAGGACATTTGCTAAAGAAAGTACAAAATATTTCAGTATGATAGAAAGGTGTCATCTCCATCAAGAGGTGGAGGAAAACAGGCAGGCAGAAACAATTAGCCTCAGAGTGATCTGTAAGTGTAATATGGGTCAAAACGGTGATGATAAAAGTGGTTTGTAAGTAAAAAAGAAAAGGAAAGAAAGGTCTTTGATTGCTCATGTTATATGGAAGAAAAACTTCCATAAAAGTACAATAACTAGCTAACAGACTGTAATTTTGCAAGAACAAACACTATTTCTAGGAACAGGAAAGAGTCCCACCTCAGCATACTGCTGTATAATTGTAAACCCAATTACAGGAACAGCTTTTCGCAGATGGTGTTTTACTTTTTGTTGAAGTGTCTTTTGAAACAATAACATAATTCAATACATCACTGAAGCAACATGAAGAGAAAAACATACCCAAACAAATAGAAAACAAGAAAAATTAAAAGCAAATTTTCAGAATAATTGAGGTTTATGTAGCAATAGTCCTCAAAATAGAGTGGATGGTAAGTCATTGTCTTCTGATATTTTCCTCCTTTAAGCCTAATATGTTTCAAATGTGTCTGTGGGTACCTTCTCCAAAGACACACACATACCCTTAGAGACATGTGCCCTCCCGCCATGCAGATGCACACGTCACTTCACATGTTGAAATATCATGTGTGATGTTAGCCACACATTTTCACAACTGCAGTTTTAGCATTGCTAGGTCAGAAGATTCCTCTGGGTACTTCTCTGTCTCAGATATACTAATTCAAAAGCTGTTCACTTATTAGCAAAAACTACAGAATCCACGCTGGCAGAGAAGCTCAGATCAGCTATTAACAGTATAACCATTCACCAGGCAAATGAGCAACGTGGGTGTTGTTCCTCTGTAAACTCTGCTTACGTGCAAGCAGCTATCACTCAGTTATCTGTTCTTTAACTGGTAGTATTTCTAGGGATAGATGTTGTTTGCTGCTTTTTTTATTGAGAAGTTATCCAATGCTTATTTTCTCAGGGTTTTTGTTTGGCTGGTTGTTTTTTCCCCCCTCTTTGATCTATTCCTTATTTAAAGTGTGAAGTATATAGAAGCTTGGAGAAGTTAATCGTTAATTTTAATTCCAGTTAAAATTTAAGACAGGACACTGCCCGTAGCTTCCTCTGGTCACAGGATAGTGCAGCAGAAAACAGGTTCAGTGGTCATGAAGGTAGCTGTAATCTTGGATGGGAGCCTGGTTCAATCATATTTTTGTTCGACTGAAAAGAAAAAAATTTTTTTCAAAAACATAAGAGATTACCTGAAATCCACTGTAACTATGTGTCAAACTTTTCAGTAAAATATCTGTATACATGAAAAAAGATTTATGGGGGAAAGATCTGCACAAAAGAACTAAAGTGATATGTAACAGTACTTAACCTATTCCATACTGTGAAAAAAAAGATTTTTTCTAAATTGTGACTTTTGTGTATTGACTCTTTTTAAACTCTGTTATGAGAGCTTGATAATCACAACCTTCCCATGTTTGTTTTTGTGAGAAGATAGCTATGTGTTTCACTGACAGATCTGCAAATAAATAAAAGTACCTTGACTGTTGCTTATTACTAAAAACTGCAGCAATTGAATGGCTTTCTAATCAAATTCTGGGTTGATTCCTGCCACAGACACTGCAAAGTTTGGCCCAGATTTTACTGTTAGTTTGTACACCACTGATAGATATATTCATTGTTAGGTTTTGGGTCAGGAAATAAGGGCCTGATTATGAAATAATGCTTAAATTAATTTTGGCATCCATTTTCATTTAAATGTTAACAAGTCGTTTTTTCTGTGTTGTACTCAGATTTTTCTTTGAAATGTTTCAAATTTGAAACCACATTTTTTTAAAAAGCAGCTTGCTTTGTCATCTCTTGCAATATCAGAATAAACGTATTGCGTCCAAGTTTTCAGATAAAGAAAATGGTCTATTCTCTGGTTGTTTTCTGAGACTGCAAATGGGTTGAGAGAATAACAACATTGCTTATAAAGATGTACTATTTTGTAACATGCTTTGCATACTATTGTGACTTTTAAAAGTGGAGATTAATAGAGTTGAATTCTGAATTTTATCATTTAAGATATAGATAAGATGATTTGGGGTAATTTCTTCTTCTTCTTCCACTTTAAGGGATTTAATTTCCTTTGCTGTACTTAGAAATGGCTACAGAGGAATAATGATCTTTATACTTGATTTAATGTACTAGATAAACATAAATTTTTTTTAAAAAGAAAGTAATGTATATGTTTATTTCATCTTAATAGCCTGATTAAAAATTTAAAAAAACAATGGTGAAACAATTATGTCTTCTTTGACCATTCATTTCACTGTGTTTGAGGACAGAGAAATATAGGGTGATATCTACAGACACTTTTATTAGCTATATGCTGCCTTAGGTATTTCTGTGCCCTTCAGTCAGACTTTATAAATGCCATGGACAAAAATCTGCAGGATCTGGTGTTCTCTGGCTCCTTTGCAGGTTTCTGTCTTTGATGTTCAGTCTGTGCCTACTTAACACAAAGGAAGGGCTCATGAATGTTGTACAGAAGGGAAAAATTCAGTTTCTTAGAGAAATACTGTCTGTCTCTCGGAGGAGTGTGATCTTTATCAGCAGATGTAAGGTTGCTATTCTGCAGGCAAGTATTTCTTGTTGCTGGGAAACAGACGTTGGTGAAATAATAGGTGACAGGTATGGTTTGGAAGGAGCATCATGAGGAAGAGTCTTTATTTGCTAGTTCAGGAGACTTGCTTTTTTTGCATTGTGTCTGTGGCTAACATCAAAAGATAAGCCACAGTTTGGTGTCGTTGGGGGTGATGCTTTCCTATAAAGCCATCTGACTCAAACATTTTTTCTTAAGTACATTCCTTAACCTTTTGACTAAGATGGCTGCAAATGATTGATTTCTGTGTTAGGTGGGAGATCTAAATCCTAGTGCCTTTAGTTTGCACATACTAAAACAAACATAAAATGCTCATATAATATATCGTTTCATCCAGATTAGTTTCACAAAGAAGATTTGAGCTATGGGTGGTTAAATTTACTGCTTTCTTCCTTCGTCTTCTCCATGCTCTAAGCTTGAATCACCACATCTTGGAAGACTGTAAGTCATTGGAAATTATGTTTCTCAACATCCAGAATGTGCTTGCTTTGAATATATTTTTAATTTCTCCAAAACTTAGGAAATCACATTCAGGTTTCATTGGCATTTTTTCGTGTCTGTGAAACACTTCTGACTATAAGTAGTAGGAAACTGTAGTGTACATTTTCAGCTTGGTATTTTTCCAGTGCAAAAGGATGGACCCTTCATTAAGATTTCAAAATATAGACAAAAAGGGGAGAAGGAAAATAACAATAAAACTTTTTTTTTTTTTTTTAAGCTCTAAACCATATGAAAGCATGCTTCAAGCACAGGACTCTGATGCCATGGCTTTTCACACCGAAATACATACTGTATTAACAGTATTAATTATCAGTATCAGTAACTGACAAGGTGGCAAGCTCTATAAGAGCTGCAAAGTCTCCATACTTCTATTTCAGGAAGAATTTTAATAAGTGATGATTGAGTACAAAAACAAAAGTGCTTGTCTTTCTACATGAGAACTTTTCCACAGGACATCCCATACAGCTTGGTTTGACATTATCAAAGACATCTGAAAATCAACAAGTTAGATAAGTTCTAATATGAAAACCTATTCTAAGATGTCCATACATTTCAAATATAGTATTTAGGAGTTTTAAAAATAAAGTTTCCATTTCTGCTCATTGTCCTTCTATAGAAAAGGAGAAAAAAGAGAGAGTGTGAGGTCTAAGTTTAATTTTACGAAATCTCTTATATTTGTTTCAAAAGCCCAAGCCAGCAACAGATCATATCTGATGCCTTTTCTATTCAAGAGTTGCACATTTCAGGTTAGAGAACTAATATGCAAATTAGACAAATGGTCCTAGTCTGGGGCCTGGTTCATTGGTATTTCTTGTCACCTATGTCTAAAAGGGTTTTGAATAGAAGACCTTGAGTAAACAAGTGGTAACTACATTAAGAAATTACTTATACCTGAAAATAATGTTAGGGCAAAAGAAACCCGTCACACTTTATGAAAAGATAAAATCTAACTGTGTTTCCCATTGTAGGATTTCCTGTTGATTCTAGATATGGAACCTGTTTTACAGCTAACCTAAGTGGTAGTCTAGCTATGTCATTTTTAAGTGCAATACTTACCTTGCAGTTGTCACAACTGGTTATAGCAGCAAGGAATTAGAACAGTGTCTATTAACACAAGAGCTGGACAGTGACCAGGAAAGTATGAGGGAGAGAGAGTTCCAGAAAACTGGTGCTACATTTGGTCCATATTTCTGTCAGACACTTAAGTGGGCCAGATAAGCTCTAAAACTAGTCAGCTCAGTAACCTACAGCTAGTTATAAACCATGGATAATTCATTACCCACATCTCTCTAGTAGTTAAGCATAGCATAAAGATCACAAGAGAATTTGAATTGCTTACTGTCACTTTCACTTTACAACTTTTAGTTCTGGACCTACTTTTAAGCCTTCTCAATTGGCATGCATGGTGTCTATGCATAAAGCAATTTAACTCACTCAGGATGCGTTATTACCAGTTGCCTTTCTGCTGAAGGTTTTTCTGTTGATGTGGGACTGATAATTCCAGTCTCTTGCCTCAGTGCCTCCTGTGTTGTGCCAGTAATCTCTTCCGACATACCATCTATTTTAAAGTAATGTGTCCTCATTTTTCATCCTTCTGTTTTGACTCCTGACAAAAGCAGCTATTCCTCTGAGAGATGGGAAGGTAGGAGAAGAGGGAGCATCTCAGAAACAGTGAAAACTTTGTTTAAACAGCATAAATTAATCCCATATCACACAATGTAAGTGACGTGCAATTGCTTGTTGTTATCAGCCATTAAACCTTGAAAGCTATTGTATGCGAAAAGAGAAAAGCATATAAATAATAGAGATATGCTCTTCAAAACCCTGGGTGCTTGCAAACCTTTTGTGAACTGTATTCTCACTTCCCTAGATGAAGCGCATCACAGCTGTTATATTTCAACCGCAGCAGATGAAAACCCAGATCTTGTGCTTTGATTATGTACTAGCAAATTCATAACTGTAGTATTTGATGGTCTCACAAATACTGGTGAGTTTGTCTTTGCAATGCCTTTGTGAATTATGGAATCGTGACCTCCAATGTGCAGATAGGTAACTGATACAAAGAGAGATGAGAGGACTTCATCCTGTTGCACAGTGAGTTCATGGCAGATTTAGGAAGAGAGGAAGACTTTCCATGTCCCTGACCAGACCTCTTTAGCAAGTGTGGGAGATAAAAGCACATCTTGAAGTAGACATGACCAACACAACAACCCTCATCAAGCAATTGCCTGGGGCTTCCACTAGTCCCACCCCACTGCAGCTTTGTATCAGTATCGTACTCTTTTCCTTCCTTGTTCCTGTGGTTCATTCTGTAAACGTTTTACACCACTACAGCTGTTAAAGCAGTGACATCCTTCACTAAGATGGAGCTCAGGAATAACGACATAGTCCTGTGAATTTTATAAACTCCAAGCAGACTAGTCAGAAACACTGCAATCCAAGCTTTCTCATGAACATATGTTACACTCATAGGTATCCCTGTGGTCTGTGAAAGGCCCCCAAGTAATACCACAGTAACGCATCCATCTTACATCCATATGATGTGTTCAAACACTTACCCAGTTTGTTCATCCTGGGATTCCTGGAATTTATGGCCTTTGCTCTAACATTTAATCCCAGATTCTCTTACACTGTACAGTGTTCCAAAAATCAAGCAGCAAGTACCTTTTTTGAGTCTCCTTAAGAGCAGAGGAAATTGCAAAAACCTGCTATGACACCCTGCTTATGAAGAGGAAAAATACACATATATGGGATTTTTGGTAAAGCCAGCTCAAGCTTTCTGATTGTAGCAGCCATTCAAACAGACCCTTGAGAGCTGCTGGGGCTCTTAACTACCTCTGCTAGGATAGATGATGCAAGTAATAGCAAAGCAATCAGACGAAATAGGCTCTGAAACTCATAAAGAAGATGTGGACAATGTGGTATTACTTACTGTTGTAAATGCTATGACTGAATTACAATGCTTTGCAGATGTCAGACATCTAGGCTTTATAATTTACAATTTTTCTCCTCTATTTGTAATGAATACAGGTCAATTCCTTCACAAGTCAGCAGACAAGAAATTTTCCTTGTAATCCTAGCATCTGCCTTTAAATGTCAGCAAACATAGATTGATTTTGATGGATTTCAGCAATCGTCACAGGATGAGACGGTAGTGCCTTACAGACTGATGTGTATTTGTTCCCACATTTCTTCCTACAGCTATATTTCTATATGTGAATGCCCCACTCTGATTTTAAAAGATTATAAGAACACATTTTTGGCTGTGCATTCTTTTTGGCTCAATTTGCCCTGGGATGAGTGAGTGAGTGGTACTTTTGCTGAAGTCAGAGTTCTTGCTAATGCATAACCAAGAGTGGTGTCTTGCCGTCCAGCTGTAATCACACATACTGACTCTATAGGTCAGGAATAAGTAAACATTTTTCTTTTGTGGCTGGACCCACAAACCTATTTGATGGAGTTTCTTTTTAAAGTGATCCTATTATAAATATTAACCTGATTCAATGTTGTGCATAGTCTTTACAGTAAGATGTACTAAAAATGTCTTTTTTATAAATCCTGTCTCTGTTCTACTTAGTGCAATAAATGTCATGTATTATCTACTCCTAGAAATTTCTGAATAATCTCTACCACTGTATTTTTGCATTTTAGGTTACTTGCATCTTTTGAAATGATTTTATTTTTCAATAACTTTCTACTACTTTTTATCTTCATCTTGAACCAGATGGTTATACAGACAAAAAGTCTACACAGCAGCTTTTTAGCTAGTAATTAATAGAATCAGTTCTTCTTTTGCTGCTGCTGCTATAGATCAAAAGGAAAACAATTATTGCTACTGCTTCTTAGAATATCATCAGACCAATGTTTGAACCACAGCCTTTAGCTTCAACTGAGAGGAAATGCAAAACTGGGATTTATGTTACGGGTAATTTTTGCCCATTTCAGGTAATGTGCATCTGTGCAGTGTTTGACTTTTTCGATCTTCTTATCAACATAAAGAATAGTTTATTTGTTGTATCTGTATATGAACTTTGCTCCTCTGTGAGGTGTAAAAGCAATTACTCCTGTATTCTTAGCTATCAGCATTGCCCATGAGAGATATTATGATCCTTCCAAGGGCCCCTCTTCATCTAATGTAACCCCCTTGATGCATTTTAGCAATTAAAATGAGTGACTAGATGCTTTCATGGTTTAATTTATACCCTATTCAAACATTACTTAGGCAATGCTTTCATTTGGATAAATTTGCTTGAACATAATAGAAATTCCCCAGTTTTCTCTTGAAAATTTGAATTCTTCTACAATAATAGTCTCTCCATGCACCTTCTACCCAGTGATTTGCATATAGTCAGAGAGTCATGGACCTCTGCATGTACATAATTACAGCAGTGATGGGTGAAACTTTAAAGGTCCAGTGTAAAGGACAACTAAAAAAAAAGTACAGATAGCAGGACTTCACTTAAATTATTCAGATCTTGCAGGTGTACAAAGATGAGGTTAAATGTCAGGACAATAATCTTCCCTGTACTACTAGCTTTGAACAGGGCTGATAATATTTTTTTTTGCTATAATTCAGTGAAGACCACTGTACATATGCTTAGAAGATAACTAAATACACATTATTTATGTATTAAGTATTCACATTGAGCATATGCTATGAGAATGTATTTCTCTTTGATCAAGTTATTTGGTCATTCCATCAGCTTACAGAAAAATCACTTGAATTTTCCAAAGAAAATTTGCATATTATATACATATGCCTGTTCTTATACATTTATACACATATCCCTCTTCTTTTGTACCTTTGAAAAAGGACTGAAAAGATAAGATAGGTAGCAATCTCTTTTTTGCTTTGGTTCTTCACAAAAGGCAATTTTTTGATTCAATTGTGTGTGTATTTTGAATGAGAAATCACTGTATCAGTGCCAATACCTCAAACTAAAAGTAGTTTGTGTTGTGCTGCTAGAAAGGTAGCACAGATTTTGCAAATGGTTTCTAGAAATGAGAAACCAGGAGTCCAGGTGTCAGATCCCATTTCAAAATACAGATTAGAAATTAAGTGAATTTATTCCTGTTTGCCTGCAGTGAGAATGCAAACTAAAACTATTGCATATTTTGTGTATGAACTGTTTATTCTACATATATTTTGAAGATATCTACAAAAAAAATAATTCTTAGACTTGTTGTGACTAAACATAATACATTTCCCAGGACAACTAGAGAGCAAATCCGGATTTGCCACAGTAGTAAGGATGAAGAAAAACATCTGTTATATACAGGAGAGTAAAAGTGTGTGTGAGACAGAAAGATTCTGCCACTTTCTTCTGTGTACCTGGATGTACTCTGTGAATAGATTTTCATTGCTTCTGGAACTTAATGATCACAACCTGATAGGCACATCTGCTGCACTTCTAGCCACAGTTTAGCTGTGGTTTAAAGACAGTGGGTTGCTGTTTTGTGATTTTGAGATCTGGTCTTTGTTCTCTCTGGGGGATTTTAGCAGCTAGGCAAAAGTAAAGGCAAGAAGTCATCACAAAAGCTGAATCTCTTTTTACATGGGATTTAATTCAAATCACAGAAAATATTATCTATCTGTGGGTCTTATCTTGGGAATAAACACAAACCAAAAAACACCACAGAATGACACCAGTTAAAATTAGCCCTAGCCAGGAAAATATTTTAAGAAAGTTTAAGCATCTTGAACAGGTGGCAATCAGTGTGTTTCATTCTGAGACAACAAAATTTAGGTATAAGCATTTTCCTTATTTTCCTTGTTTGTGAGCCCCCTTAGACATAAAAGTTCTTCTATCATGACAGAAAATCAGTATTTAACTACATATTTAACCCCTTACACATATAAATCACTTTTACAAGTTATTGTTTTTCCCTAAAGCCTTGGATTCTGGGCTGCACAGTTGGACCTTCTACTAAACAACTGCAGGTGAGGTCCTCAGCTGGTGTAAATCACTGTAACTCCCCTCATTGCAGTGAGGGAAAGCATCCAAATTATTGACCTACAGGGATAAGTATCCCAGCTGTCATCTGCTCAAACTATTTTTGTCAGCTAAAGTGTTTTTCAAACTAAGTTTATTTTTAATTAGTGCATTTATGTAGCTATATTCGTCACTGGTGATCGGCTGATTTACACTAGTGGAAGACCTGACTTGCTGAGAATGTACTTTGCTGCACTGAACACATGGCAGTAACAGACTGTAACTATCCCTTTGTGGCCCTGATCACATTTTATTTGTGCCGAATTTCCCATAGTGGCTGCTGTTGCAAAAGACCTAAAAGGATTATGGAACATGTGCTTAATTTTTAAATTGTTTTCTTTTTTTTGGCCTGAAGTTGCCTTGCTGCACTAAAGGACAGTGGGCTTTTCTTCATCGTGTGAATATTTTGTTGAATTAGTAAATTTTAAATGTCTTCACATAGATTAGTTTCTCCACTATTATTGAATCTTTTGTTAAAAATGAGTTTTTCCTACAGTTATATGGGAATATTCCAACATTGCATGAAACATGCACAAGGTGTGTGGAAGGGGAGACAAAAAGAAGAAACATAAGCATGAATTCATAGGCATTAATGTTAAAAAGAGATCACATTTAAGTGAGTATTATTTTCCCTTTATGACCCTTTTCTCAATGCTCTGCATTCTCTATTAATGTTTCATTTTCAATACATTTTACCCAGAATCACTGAACTTTGGGAAACAGCTTAAAGGTTATATTTAATCTTGGATTCATTTTAAAAGTGAGACCATTCCTGTTAAATATAACAGTGATGAACAGTGAATGTAGAAACCTCCATGATACCAGCTCAATACATCAAAACAATAGCTCCTCTGTGTAAAAAATTGAATCCCCATAAGACCAATGATAAACAGAGGCAGGTGGAAAATATTTATCAAAACATTTTAGCAAAATTTTTTTTTCAGTGTTTTTTTGAAGAAGGAGGAAAAACTTCAGCACGTTAAAAATTCAGCTCATTATTCTATATCACTTTATTAAAGTTATCAGGAAAAGGATGTTAAAATTTGATGATTCTTACTGAAATCCATTTTTAATCCAAAACCAGGCTTTCAAAGACTGAAAAAAAAAAAAAAAACCCAAAATGAAAACATATTAAAATTCATGCTTTATTTTTCACAAATTTTCATATAAAAATGCTTGGCAATATTCCTATATTTCTGATGAAAAGTTGCAGAGGACAGAGGAAAGGTATAAAACAACAGGACTGACCATCCCAATGACTAGATGAATTACTTTTACCTTCTGTGAATTAAGGCTTTTCTTTCCAGAATCTGTCAGTCATAATGACAAGAAATATTATTTGGGTAACTTTTCCAGCTGTAGTAATCCATGATAAGCAAAGCATCTAAAGTCATGCTGAATTGGACTAAAATCTTGTTGCAAAGGGATTTAAACAGTGGCTTTTGGACTTTGTTGCATCTGACCCATAGAGAACTTAGCCAAAACCAAAGTCTTGTTTTATGTGTTGCAATTTGGGTTTGAATTTTGTAGGAAATTTCTAATTTCTGATATACTGGAAATTCTCTGGTAAACTTTTAATGAAAGAAAATCTCCAAAATAATCCTACAATTTAATATGTAGAAAAAGCTGAATGGGACAGTGATTTCAGTTGCCCACATGTTTAGTTTGCTTTATCTTCAAGTTAAAATTATTCAACTTCATCATGATATTGTAACCTTTCAGTATACCAGAGATTTTTGTGTGAACAATTTCTAATTATAGTATGAAATTTGCCAGCTTAAGATTAGTGCTTTATAGTCTGGAAGAAACACAGGCATCACTCAATATTTGCATGTGGTGTTGTTTGCTTTAAGACTTGCAAACAATTGTGGATTTTTTTTTGTTTTGTTTTCTTCCTTAAGGCTATTATGATGAAGTGCTGTTAGAAATTAAACAATCTTTTGTCATATTCATAGCCAGGAGATAGACCGTTATGACCCATGGGAAAACTACATCTTTCACAGCTGGAGAAGCTTTTAGTCTGTCTCCTTTTTACTCAGTCATGCTAGAAATAGTCACACAACTTATTTATCCACAGCATACTAGCTTTCAGATAATCTTTTCTTGAAAGTAAAATGCAAATTTTGCAGCAAGAAATACTATCTGTGGAGGATTCTACAACCACAGAATCACAATACACACAGGCAAGTCTCTACCCATCCTTTGATTTGTGAAGAAAGGAAGTGAATATGGCCTTCACAGTGTTGTTCTGGTCTCTGCCTTCATACCTAATAGGCTTAGAAAAGAAGAAACACCATAAAATTTATTATATAATATTTATCTTCTTGAATCCGATACAGAATAGAAATGCGCTGCATTTACTAGACCAGAATAAAAGGTGACAGGGAAAACAAAACAAAAAAGAAAAAGTTCAAGTGAATTATTATATTTTAGCAACTGTAGTTAAACTTGAACCAAAATTAATCTAAGTTCTTAAACCTAGCATTGGAAGTATGGTGTGTATGCTGTACTGGAGCCATTGCAAGGCTCTGCAATTTAGGCTAGTGTTGACAGAGTTGAGGACCACGGGCTGCTGGCAGTACCAGGTTGCTAACTTTGGAGCTGAGCATTTTCTTTCTTTAACCTGTTCAGAATCACAGAATCATAGAATCATTTGGGTTCTGCCCATGGGAAGGGACATCTTCCACTAGATCAGGATGCTCAAAGCCCCGTCCAACCTGGTCTTGAACACTTCCAGGGAAGGGGCAACCTGTTTCACTGTCTCATCACCCTCCCAGTAAAGAATTTCTTCCTTATAGCTAAACTGAATTTACCCTCTTTCAGTTTAAAACTGTTAGATCTCATCCTATCACTACAGCTCCTGATAAAGAGTCCCTCCCCTTCTTTCCTGTAGTCCCCTTTAAGTACTGGATGGCTGCTATAATGTAACCTCTTCTCAGGCTGAACAACCCCAACTCTCTCATCCTGTCCTCATAAGTGAGGTGCTCCAGCTCCCTGATTATCTTAGTGGCCTCCTCTGGACCCACTCGAGTAGATCCATGTCCTTCTTATGTTGGGACCCCCAGAGCTGAACACAGTACTCCAGGTGGGGTCTCATGAGGGCAGAGTGGAGGGGGAGAATCACCTCCCTCAACCTGCTGGTCACACTTCTCTTGATGCAGCCTAAGATGTGGTTGTCCTTCTGGGCTGTGAGTGCACATTGCTGGCTCATATTCAGTTTTCCATCCACCTATACCCCCAAGTCTTTTTCAGAGCTGCTCTCAATCCACTCATCACCCAGACTGTATTTGTGTTTGGGACTGACCTGTCCCATGTGCAGGACCTTGCATTTGGCCTTGTTGAACTTCATGAGATTTGCACAGGTCCACTTCTCAAGTCTGTCCAGGTCTCTCTTGATGGCATCCCCTCCCTTCAGCATATAGACTGCACCACACACACAGCTTGGTGTTACCCACAAACTTGCTGAGGGTGCACTCAACCCCACCATTCATCTCTCTGACAAAGATGCTAAATAATGCCAGTCTCAGTATGGACCCCTGAGGGACACCACTCATCGCTTGTCGCCACCTGGACATTGAACCCTTGACCACAACTCTTTGAGTTGCCAATTCCTTATCTACTGAGCGGTCCACTCATCAAATTCTTGTACCTCCCTTTTAGAGACAAGAATGTCATGTGGGACAGTGTCAAATTCTTTGCACAAGTCCAGGTAGGTGATGTCAGTTGTTCTTCCCTTATCCACCAACACTGTAACCGTGTTATAGAAGGCCACCAAGTTCATCACGCACAATTTGCCCTTAGTGAAGCCATGTTGGCAGTCACCAATCACCTTTCTGTTTTCCATGTGCCCTAACATAGTTTCCAGGAGGATCCACTCCATGATCTTGCTGGGCACAGAGGCAGACTGGCCCATAGTTCTCCAGGTCTTCCTTTTTTGCCTTTTTGAAAATGGGGGTTATGTTTCCCCTTTTCTAGTCACTAGAAACTTCATCAGTCTGCCATGACTTTTCAAATATGACAGTGGTTTAGCAACTTAATCTACCAGTTCCCTCAGGACCCTTAGATTCAGGTTCGATGGACTTGTGCATATTCAGGTTCCCTAGATGGCCTTGAACCTGATCTTCTCTTATGGTGGACAGTTCTTAATTTTGCCAGTCTCTGCCTTTGGGTTCTGTGAATTGGGCAGTGTGGCTAGAACCCTTGGCAGTGAAGACTGAGGTAAAAAAAGTCATTGAGTACCTCAGCCTTCTCCATGCTGGTTGTAACCAGGTCTCTCATTTTACTCTTTGCGTGGTGTATAGTTTCTTTCATCTTCCCTGTTGTCATCCTATGTACCTGAAGAAACCCCTGTTATTTTTCATGTCCTCAGCCAAGTTCAGCTCCAGATGTGCTTTGGCTTTCCTGATGCTCACCCTGCACTCTTGGACCATATCGCTTTAATCTCCCCACGATGTATATCCCTGCCTTCACTGCCTATGCATTTTGGTTTTGTGTTTTAGTTTGGCTAAGAGATCTTGACTTAACCAAGCTGGCCTCCTGTCTCCTCTGCCTGACTTCTTGCACATCAAGATTGAGAGCTCTTGCACCCTAAGAAAATTATCTTTAAATATCTGTGAGTTCTCATTTGCTCCTTCGCCTCTGAAGGCAGTTTCCCAATGGATCCCATGCACTAGTGCCTTAAACAGATGAAATTTTGCCTTTTAGAGGCTTTAGGGTCCTGACTCTACCTTTTATCCATCTTGTATCCCTCAAGATTGAGAATTCCACTAGGGCAATATCACTGCAGCCTAGGCTACCTCCAATCTTGAGCCCTCCAATAAGTTCTTTCACATTAGTGAACAACAGGCCCAACAGTGCCTCTCCTCTGTTTGAGACCTCCACCACATGTACTGGGAAGTTGTCCTCAATGCACTCCAGTAGTTTTCTGGACTGTTTCCAGCAGATGTCTGGCTGAAGTCCCCTCTCAAGATTAGTGCCTGCAAGTGTGATGCTTCCTGCAGTTGAAGAAAGAACTCTTCATCAACCTCTTCTTCCTGATCAAGCAGCCTGTAGTAGACACCAGCCACAAAGTTTCCTCTGTTGTCTTAGTCTCTAATTTTCACTCACAAGCTCTCAATCTGTGCATTGCTGTTCTTGAAAGATAACTCTGTGGAATCAATCCCATTTTTGACATAGAAGACAACTTCCCCACTTCTGCTTCCTTGTCTGTCCTTTCTGAACAGTCTATAGCCATCAATCACTGCACTCCAATCATGCGATTCAGCTTACCAAGTTTCTGTGATAGTAATCAGGTCATAGTTTTCCATCTGGGTAGAAGCTACCAGCTCCTTCTGTTTGTTTCCCATCCTGCGCGCATTGGTATAGAGGCACTTCAGCTGGGCCATTGACCACATCCCCTTTTTAGAGGAGCTGAACCTAATTCCCTTAAGGCAATTCACAGGTATTTTACTGTCATTTCCTAATGCTTCAGCAGCCCCTGGCTGTTCTCAAGTGCTTAGAATTCCATCCCCTTCCTCCACTAAACTTAGTTTAAAGCTCTGTTTATACATTCAGCCAGTTTATTGCCCAGACCACTCTTCTCACTTGTCCAGTTGAGCCCCGTCAGCTGTCAACAGGCCTAGTTTCTCAAAGGTATGCCCAAAATTGTAGAAGTCGAGACCTTGAGCATGTCACTAGCTACACAACCAGTCATTCACCTGTTCAATTTGTCTCCTTTTTCTTGAAACCCCTTCTCCAACTGGAAGGGTACAGAAGAACACCACCTGTATTCCTGATTCCTTTAATATTGTTCTAAGGGATATAAAGTCTCTTTTGATATTTCTGAGTGGTGTTACAGCGTCATTCAATGCTGCTTGAAATAGTAGGAACAACTGATAGTCCACAGGCTTTACCAGACTTGGCAGCCTCTCTGTGACATCACAGAGCTTAGCTGATAGTTGCCTTGACATTGTGCTAAGAATCTTAAATAAAACAAAAGTTTTAAATCTACATCTTGTTTTCACTGAAAAAGTAGTCTGAAAGAAAGATTCCCAGCTGCATTTCCAAATAGCTGATAGTGCTAACTGAGGTTAAGAAAAGCTGACCTGATCCTTCAACAACTAGCATACCATATTAAAAAAACCCTAAACAACCAAAAATGGAAAAAAAAAAAAAAAAAAAAAAAAAAGAAGAGAAAAAAAGGGGACGGACAGAAGACATGGATATATTAAACAGCCATAGGGTCAAAGATGGTTTGTAGGGGATTGCTAAGTGTAGGGAGAGAGAAATTAATTAAAGTCTCATAGAAAACAATGACACTGACTCACTAGATGTGAAATATATTTATATCTTATTACATTGCATAATCTTTGTTACCATTGTACTGCAGTCTCTTACAAGGCTGGAGTACTTTTGCTGGGAGTATCACTGTGACATAACAAAATCTGTCATTCTGTTGGAAGATATGATGACCCATGGAAAACAGGGAATTAAATCTCTTTCTTAAGGGAACTGAACACCAACTCCACAGCAAGTTTGTGAATTCATAGTCTTTTTTCCATACATTATTTCATTAATTAAGAAAGGAGACAATCATAGTTACTGTGGAATGTGTATTTCTGAGTTGTTTAAATCTTAATGAAGGATGCAAAGTGAATACTTCTATTGTGCTCATAGTAACAGCCTGCTGTGAGAAACTAGGAAATAACCAATTTTCTTTTAAAAATGAATAGTCAAAACATCTAATACTCTATTTTCACATCTATAAGCCACTGAAACTCCACTGGCTTCATCTTGTTACTGGACCCAAATACTTTTCCAAGTGCAATACTGTTATTATCTGCTGTTTAGTATTCTCATCTCTGCTGTTCTGTCTATGCTGTGGGCATATAGCTCCAGCAAGTGAGAAACTGCACTCTGGTGAAGCTTTTTGAATGCAATAATACTGGGAAGAATAGTTCCTCTGGTATGTACATCCAGACTGATGTCTGCCAACGTATTTTCTATGCACAATAGCATGCAAATCAAAGAACATGGTCTCCCCGCACTTCTTTCATAAGAGTGTTTACTTCTGTGTACTACTTAAATTAGGGTTTTTCATATCCCTTAAACATGTCAGAAAATCCACAGCTTCTTTTTTTTTTTTTTTTTTCCCTTTGAAAGACTAAAAAAATAAATATAATCACAGCAATTATCACTGCCTGCATGAGGATGTATTTTCATTAAATGAATGACACCATTGCTGATATTAGATCTTTTCATTTGTGGAAAGAACTCACTTTGACAACTATAAAACCATTTTCCACTAAATTGTAGATGTTTAAAACTTAATTAAATTGTAATAAGTAGATCTATTTGGAACAGTCTGAAAGAAATATGGAGTGCCTTGAAGGTCATTTATGGTTCTGAAATACCAAACAGTGTACAGCCACAGCCAGGAGTGCAAAATCACCTCCTGTGAAGGAAACATTGATTTCTAATGTCTGTTTTATCACTAACAGAACTACTTCAGCTCCCCTTACAATGTGTTCTATATTGTAGTAGAAACTTGATGTTGCAGTAATATGAAATATGACTTCAGTTTGGGGGAAGGATGCTTCCCCCTCTCTTTTTGTCTTTGTTGAAGATCACGGTGTTGTTAAAACATCTCAAATAATTACCTGTTTTGGGAATCTTAGGCAATAAGTACTGTACTTCCTATTTGATTTAACATGTGTACTTGCATATTTTTATACTAAATCTCAAAGATATAGCATACATGTACTGTATTTTTCATGTCATGTACTGATATAACTCTGTACAACTCCAGCAAGCTTCAACTGGAATCAAACAAAAGGCCTGCTTAAGGTAACAGAGGCTTACGTATTATTCCTGGACTCTACCTCTTAGTACCTAAAATTTTAATCCTTTGCTCTTCTGCCTCAAGATAGTATCAGTAAAATTCTCAAGTCCTGATAGTACTAAACTCTTTATGAACTGAAATAGTTATTAACAGAACTAAGGACTGACTTAGAAAACTTAATTCTTACTTAAGGTGTGAGGCCCACTGGAATTTGCAGGTCTACTGGAATTATGTAGTTTAATGTTCATATATGATTATAAGGATTCATCAGATTTTTCTGAGAAGAGAACATCTTTTCCCCACTCAATTTTCCTTTTTTTAAAACAAAGTTATTAAAGGAATGGAGCTTATGCTAGCAGTTATAGTTAATTAGAAAAAGATAAAATTTTCAACAAAAAGTCTTTAAAGAAATGTTAAATAACAGTTTCCATCTTCAAAAAAGGCATGTTCTATTTCTTGATGAAAAATTGAAACTGTTATTTAAAAGTTGTTTCAAGAAATATGACATCTTTGTTTAGTTATGTTCTTAATGGATTTCTCTTAGTACTAGCTATGTAATGATTTCTTTTCTCTACCTAGCACTTTCAATGCCAGAAAATCAGATATTCAGTGGTCAGATCGCGTTGTTGAATGTATGTTTGGACTCCTCCCAAGAAAAATAAATGTAGGATTATAAGTCATTAAACTGAAAATTTCACATCAGACTGCTGGTTCTGACTCATGGATAGTATATACAGTGAACTGTCAATTAATACTTCAAGGTGTTTCAAGCCTTAGTTGTTTTAAACTACTTGAAAATGAACAAAATAAAAGAATAAATAAGAGAGAGAGAGAAAGAGGGAAGGTAATTAGGCAGTGAGGGAGAGAGAAGCACATGAATCTTGACCCTTTCCAGGAAAAGAAATAGACAAATGTTTTGGTTAAAGGTCCATGGTTAGGAGCACACTAAGATAAGCTCTTCTTTAACAAAGAATTTTGACAATTTAAGTAAATAGTTCTGATCTGACATGTAAATCCAGTCATGTTAAGTTTCAGAATCCATTATCAAGTGCCCTAATTAATGCAAAATATAGTAACATAACGGTAACTGTATAATTCAGAATAGTTTTTATCTTATTTTCACCGTCTGTCAAACATAGCATGCACTGCTAGAGGTGTCAGTCAATGTTCCTTTTCTGTTAGCACCTTTATCTTTACAGGACTGATCAGTAAAACCAATAGAGTTTAGTTGGATAAATATATACATATATACACATCTTATCATACATACATAAACAAATCGTGGCCTGGAAAATCTTGGAAACTTGGGGGAAGTTTCACAAAGCCAACAAGGTAACTAAGTATTTTCGGATTCAACAGATCAAGGACTGTTATGCTAAAACCCTTGGAGAAATCTCTTCCCTTGCACACATCTACTTGTTGTATTGTCACTTAATTTAAACCAAAGTACCAAAAATAAGGATAACAAGCAACAGAAGGGAAGGGGGTGATGAAGTAGGAACATGTAGTGAGAACACACCATATATGTACTTGCTTAAATGAGAAAATAAAGAAAAATCCTGTCTCAGCTTGCAGCTTAACTGTGTACCAATCTGCGGATGCCTTCAGACCCAGCAGAAGACATAATCTTAAGAAAAAGTTTGGAAGTAGAAAAGCTGATAATGAAACTGATATTCAGAGCAATTAAAGGACATATTAAACTGCCTCACCTTTGGAGAACCTTTCATCTTTTCTGGAGATGACTTATCCTAAATCACTCTTTGAAAGCCTCACACTGAGTTAAGTCTGTCACAGAGCACAAACTCGATTTTAACTCTATTGCCCTCATTAAAAAAACCCATACTGCTTCACTTGAGGTGAAGTTACAACCCATTCAATCACATCTGAATAAGAAGTGCACATAAATTAACAGCTTTGTAGTCACATCTTCTGTACAAATGTGGATGATGTTTAAAATTTTTAAGTAATGGAGTCTTAACTGCTGGCTCCTATGTGGCTTCATAAAAATGTGGATGAATTACTTAAATATGAAAACCAATTCCTGCACAATGCATTATAGCCAGAAATTCATAGTGTGGAAACATGACACCCTAAGGAAATACTCAGTGACTTCACATTCTTACAACTGTCTTATACATGTGCATTTATGACTATCAAAGTTGTGGAAGAGAGGCACAGTACTAAGGACTTGGTTTGCTGAATCTGCCTTTCTCACAGACTGCTTCTTGTAGGTGTGGACATGCCTACTGTTCTATCCCTTTAATTTGCAAAATCCTAGCCTAACCCAACAGTTAACTGTACATAGATTTTGGTCTTACATTCCTTCACCTTTCTAAAGCATTAAATCTTAGGAAGTAAATGCTACACTCCCTGTTGCCTGAAGACAGTTACCTAACATTTCTCATTTGGGCTTGTAAGAGTAGAAGAAAAATTCCTTGCAACTGCACCACCTATACTCACCTTGTAGAGGTGACTTCCTATGTGTTGGACTATCCAAAATTACCATTTTATGGATTTTAAGCCAGTTTCTGTGGTGCACCAGAGAACATTTAATCCTTCTTTAACTTCTACAAGCATACAACATCTTCAGGATATTTAGGTCACTGAATGCAATCAAAGAAACCACTTTCCTCCCTTGCAAGGGGAGGGACAGAAATAGAAAAATGTAAAAACACCTCCAGCCAGTTAAGAAAGAAAGATACCCCAGTATTTGAATTCTTCTGTGGGAATTTAGCAATGCTGTCATCTATGTATTTATGGTCTAAATTAGCCCACATTTTAGATAACATCTTTTGAGCTACATTCCAAAATAGCAACCATAAGCATTGCATTTTATACACAGTCAAGCTTTGGATTTGCACTTACCAACACTGATAGGTATGTCTGTCTCTATCCACATGTACCAGAATATCATTTAATGCATATTAAACTTGTGGAGTAGGAGGGAGGGTTGAATCTGGAGAGAAGCTCGAAATTGTCTCTTTAATTTCTGAGATTCCATTGCTGTCAGAAGGGTGTAATTCAGTTTCAGGAATATGCAAAAAAGTCCAGCCTCTATTTTGCTCAGCATTATGAAATTTCACATGGCGAGGAGCACTTCTTGCTACGTATAAGCTGCTTTGGTGTTACAGAACATATGGTATGCAAGATCACACACTGTTCTACGTCTCCTACCGTGGGTAAGAGCAGCAGGGTGAGTGAAGGAGAGGAAGGTAGCATTAATTTCACATTTGCAAGCACTTTTAGTTGGATAATATTCCATTAGGTTAATGAAAATGGTGCTATTAGAAAAATTAACCCAGTGTGGCAAATAGCGTAAGAGCACTAGGCTTTAGAAAGGTGGCTGATCTTAGTTATCCTGTCTGCTAGCTTTAGGAAGCCACTGATTCACTGTGGTACTGACTTGCTGATGCATGGTGCCATCATTAAAAGATGAGGGAGGGGAATACAGACAGAGGCTAAAGCCTTGTGTTACATTTCCATCCACATATGGGACATTTGCAAGTTCATCCCCTCTGCCAAGACAGTAAAGTTTCTTATTTTCCCAAAGTGCAAATACATTTATAAGTGTTGCTCTTTGTGTCTTCAAAACAGTGTGGCAGTATTTTCTCATACCTTTACTGCAGTCTTCCATGTGGGGTACATCAGGTTATTGCTTAGGTAGGCAGTGTAGTTTATCAACAGATGTTTCTGCCTCTATTTTCTCTTTCAGTGTGTTTATTGTAGGAAAATGGAAGGACAATGGTGGAAAACCTCACTTTTATATATCCAGTCCAACCACTACACTATTTTGGACTGTACTATGTGCAATGTTTATGATCTAAAACAATCCTTCTTTTGCAATCTCTTTTTTATATTATAAAGCATGTTATGTGTTTACAAACAGGCTCCCTCTGCAGCACCTTCTGGGCATTACCAAA
This sequence comes from Strix aluco, assembly GCF_031877795.1. Classification (NCBI taxonomy): domain Eukaryota; kingdom Metazoa; phylum Chordata; class Aves; order Strigiformes; family Strigidae; genus Strix; species Strix aluco. The sequence goes on from NC_133971.1 coordinate 21,139,035, forward strand.
TCACACAGAAGTCTGAGGAAGCAGTGTATTTATGATCTACAATCTATTTAAGATGCTTTTTTAGAAAATGGAATAAGTGATACCAATGTACCTTTATTTCATGCAGACATTTTTACACAAACTTACTGGTGAGCAAGTGAAATGCAAAAAATCATAGCAGTAGGAGTAAGAAATAAATGATCATATTGGAACGTGGGAAAATACAGGTATTCTGGAGAGATAAAGGGAATGATAATAAGATAGGCAGACACATGAAAATCCTCTTATAGAATGCAGGTACTATAAAAAAGATTTTCAAAAAAAATCTGGTGATCAGGTTTGAAGGACAGAGATATGTACGTGTTAATGATGTAGGAGGATAGATGAAAGGAGCAGAAAGACAGGAGGGAGAGGAGAGAGGTTTTATGACAACGTTTTGGTTTGGAAAAAAGGATTGGTGGGATTTTAAAGACAGATCTGAGGGTTAAATTGATATAGAAATACTGCATAATGGATGTTCCTTGGTCCTATGTCCATCAAGAGGTTGGTGTTTCAGATTAGCAGAGATTGAATGCATGTATTTAAACTCCTTTAACTTCACGTAGATTAGTCATTTAAGAGTAGTCTTTGATTTTAATAAAAATATACAGTTTTAAAATATAACTTTCACTTTTATTATTTTTTCAAATTAAGATTACAGCACCACAAGACAATTTAGGTTAGCAGGGAAGTCTCCAGTCTGACCACCTGCCCAAAGCAGTCTCAGCCATGGGGTCAGACCAGGTTCCTCAAGGCTTTATCCCATGGGAGCTGGAAACGCTCCAAGGAGGGACACAGCACAACCTCCCTGGACTCATCCCCACTACCTGGTTGTCTGCATTGGGCAAAAGCTTTCTCTTATCTCCAGCCCCTCTGGCTCTGCTCAGCTCACTGCCCACCAGGATGGACCCAGGGCCTTCTCCCCAGAGCTGCTCCTGATCTCACCAGCACTGCTGCCAGGGCTCAGACTGCCTGGGGCAGGGCTGCCCTTTGCTCCTGCCCCAAATGCATGAGGGCCCTGTCTTTTCCTCCCACTAGTCCAGGTCCCTCTGGACAGCAGCCCTACCCTCGTGCATATCGACTGGTGCCCCCCAATTTGGCATCACCTCAAACCTGATGGTGTACTTGGTCACCTTCCCAAGTCACGGATAGAGATGTTAAACAGGACAGGCCCCATGGCAGACCTTGTGGGACCCTATGGGGCACCAGTCTACAAGCAGTCCAGTGACCACCGCCTCTGAGCCCAACTGCCCAACCAGGTATTTACCCCTCTGGTGAGACACACACCCAGAACTCAACATTCAGCTTGGCTACAAGGATGTTGTGGGAGAGTGCTGGAAGCCTTGCTCAAGTCGATGTAAGTGATATCCCCTGTTTTTCCCATGTCCACAAATTCAGTCATTTTATCACAGAAAAAAACCAAATGAGTGACCTAATTTTTACTTCGAGTAAATCAGTGCCCACTATTCCACATCACCTTCCTCAACTTTGACATATGTGCTCTAATAGGACTTGCTCCATGATTTTTTTGGTCTTTGATTTGAAGCTGAAGAGCATCATCCTTTCAACCCTTTTTGATTACAGGTGCAATATTTTATTTCCCTTTGTTGTCAAAGATCTTCACTGCTCTTTAAAGCTATTAGTGGCTTTGTGAATGCATCTTCCAGGTTGCTTGGCACCCTTGGTTGCAGACTATCTGCTTCTATGGACTTGCATGGGTCAGACTCATGCAAGTCATCCCCGACTCCACCCACATCCATTGTTGCTTGTTCTCTTCCTTGAATCAAGTTCCTAAATGCAGAACCAAAGGAGAATTTACTTAGTGAAGTCTGAGGCACAGAAGTCATGGAACATCTCAGCCTGATTTGTGTGCAATGTCACTGAGTCACCTGCCATATTCAGCAACGGACCCACATTTTGTTTTGCCTTTTACTATGAAAGTAGAGGTAGAAGCTGCTCTTGTTCCCCTTGATCTACTCCACCAGTCTCAGCTACATTTGAGCTTTAGCTTTCCTCATACTATCTCTGCATGCGTGGGCAATGTTTCTAAATTCTTCCTTTGTATCCTCTCCTTGCTTCCACCCCTCCATATGCTGCCTTTTTGTGTTGGAGCTCTGTCATGATTTTCCTGCTAGTCAAGCTGGTCTCCTGAGACGACTGCTTTTCTGCCTAAGCATGCATTCTTGTGCATGGACTTCTCTATCTTTGAAGCGTATTTCTTAGTACTAAGCTGCTTTATGGATAGAATTTCCTCATTCACATTTCTGATGTGCTGTATTGCTTTTCAGTTTATTCTGTCAGTGTAGACACCCAGCCCAACACACTGGGTGTGAGAATTTTCTGTTTATTTGGTTTTTTTCCTACTTTAGAGAACGCATGGTTATATTTAGTGACTCCAAATAGTTAACTGCTGAGACCTCTTGTCTTTTCGTGCTTTGAGAGCAGGTTTTAATATAACCATATAGATTGATAGGCTGTGAGCATTGTTATTGCAGAATGGCAGGGTTTGTTAATTGTTATTAGGGTTGCAGTACCCCCTTCTGAAATAGAAATCAGTTCTGTACAGATTGACAATGAACACACAATCAACTTACCTAGGATAGGACAAGTTCTCCTGTTCAAAAATTCTAGAAGATTTAATTAAGTTTTATTTGTTTTTCATTATTAAACTGATTTTTATGGTAACTACTCTGTGATTGAGAGGTATAAGCTATGTGAAAAAAGCGACCTTGTTCCTCCTGAGATAAAGACAGAAAGTAAGCAATCATGTAAAGATAATTTTTCCCTTTCTTCCCTTTTTGCTCATTCACTTTGCTGCGGGTACCCTTGCTCTTGCTAAGAGACAAGCACATTAACTAAAAGGCCCTAATTTAGGATATAGTAGGGATTAGGTTACTGGACACTGTTAATAAAATACCAAAAATGTGAAAGAGAGAAGGGGGTCTGCAAATAATAGGCTGTTCCAGATGGATAAGTGGCAGCTTCAAGTTGTTCCTATTTTGCTGGAACCAAAGGGTTAAGATTAACAGGAATTTTGGATTTAATTACTTTTGTTTTGGGAATAAACAATTTTTGTCTGTATTATTCCTAGGATAAATAATAAAAATATATTAATTCAAAACACTTTGCACTTAGAATGACTTTAAGAACTCTTTTTTCTCCCCTCTCTCTCTTGTTCTTTCTTTCTGATCTTTTTACCTGCCTAATATATCACACAAAAAGACACTATCAATTTGTGAAGGCCACACTTTAAAAGGAAATATTCATTTGCAGATGTTGTGGTCTCCATTCCTTTTTTGAGTCACTGCTGTCTAATAGCATACATGTCACCTCCATGGCTTGCTAAATCCCACAGGATGCCATGTCAGCCCTCAAACTGGCCAAAAATTAGTTTCCTTTTGTTTCCATAGCTGACTGCTGGAACTGCTTTAAATGCTCAAAGTGATTATGAAATAATTGGAGGTTAATATGTGATAAGTGTGTCTTTCAGTGAAGCGTGTTTTCTCTCCTATTTTTCACACAGAATACTGTGAATCATAATAGAATTTTAATCTAACAGTTTCAGCCCACACTTTTAGAGTTGTTTCTGAAGTTCTGTGACACCAGAATAAATAGTCCTGTGCAGCATGTTGGGAATGGTGGTCAAGAGGACACATTCTGGCTCTTCAGTTACAGGTGTCCCTCTCTTACCTCTTGTAGCCATCCTGAAATGATAACAAGGCATGTTGTTGGTGGACTAGTTTAATTGTTTCTTATTTTTTATTGTAAATATTATAAGTGAGTGAAATTATGAGCCAAACGCATCAAATGATTCAGATGTTTTCACTCAAATTAACAGTACAAAACTGATGTGGTTGTGTCAACCTGTCAATTTACAGATATGTTACACTGGTTAGAGTTTGATAGAGGGACTGGAATGTGATGCTGCTTCTGGTTCTGTACAGATTGTTGCACTACCACTGGCCTCTTTTCTAACAGAGACAAAATATTTTTCTTGACTTTTCTTTGGAAATTTTTGGCTGCCTAATAAAATACCACTAATAAACATTTTGTACTTGCAAATTATTCTTTTTTTTTTTTTTTTTTTTTTACTGCCCTCACTTTCAGTTATGGCAGGGAGCCACTAACTTCATCTTTTCTTACCCCTGTCTGACTTCTAACAACCTGCAGAGAGAGTAAGAGAGTATTTATAACAGATGATTTGTGCATAATATCCAGGTAAAAAGTAGAAAGGAGAAGTTTGAGTAATTAAATACATTAACCAGGTTAAAATATTCACCAACCCATATCAAATTCAAGAAAAGATATTTATAGCTAGACCAAAGTTTCTCTGCTGTGCTTTGCTTTTTAAGGAAGAGATCAGAAAACAACACCCACAGACAGTCCTATCTACCCTCAGGAAAAAATATTTTTGGTCACTTCAGAGATTTTAACAGTTAGACTAAAATACAAGGTCAGTAATTTTTAAATCTGCTTTTCATAATTTCTGATACCCACTTCATCTGAAATTTGGCAGTATATTAATAACAGATAGTATAGCCTACTGTGTACCTCAGTACTTTGTAACTCAGTAAACACATTGAATTTTATTCTTTTCTCCTTCTATTCCTTGAATATTTTAAGGTGATGTGTGCTTTCTGAGAAATGCTTGCCATGTTTCAGCACTTAACGCAAGAAGGACATTTAAGAGTTATGTAAATATGTATGTGTATATGTAAATGCAATAGGAATAATCTATCTGAACTGTTAAATTATTCAGATTTCTTTCAGAATAGCCACTCCCACTTTGTAAATAGTGTGAATTTCACCACAGCATTGGATGTCCTGAAATATGTCTACATCACTCAGTAGTAATGCTGAGAAGAGCTAGTGGCTGTCTTCTTGGTCACCCTGATATTTCTATGTTGTTTTTTCTAAGTATCTAGGTCCTTCATCAGATTGTGGTTAGTGGTCAGGATCAGGGCTGGTGAGGGGAACCAGGGACAGACACAGATCCTAAAGAAATTTTGCTGAAAGTAAAAAAAAGATTCTAGTTACACTTTCCCTTGCCTTTCTCCACCCTCTTGGTTTTAGGATTTGTTAAATGCAATAACCTCCTGATCTTTTCCTGAAATGAGGTATAGCATCAGACCATATGCAGTTACTTACTACATAGTATACTATTTAGTTACATATTTTTTCTTAAACATAATTCAAGTCAGCTAGCTAAAAAACATTTGCCATGTATGGAGCCCAGCTGCTGTCTTGGCATTCTTTGTTTATCTCAGTTTCGAGTGTATTGTCCCTTTTTTTTTGGTTTTCTTTTCTACATGTCTTTGACTCTGTAGCTGAAGTCTTTCCTAGTAAACTGTGATGAAGCTTGAGTGCACCATGTTGATAGATACATCTAGCGATGTATCACTTTTCACCACTGTTGCACTTAATATTAGCTGATCACTTGAGACATCAAAGCATCTGCTTCCTTTTTGCAAGTGAGATACTATGTAGCATCATTTGTATTCACATTGGGCAGGCGCTGAGCCTCTGTTCATTTCATCAAAGAACTATTTATGAGGCTGTAAAAAAGATGAGTTTCTCCGAATAGTCTCCAAATTAAACTTTTAAAAGTTTAATGTTGGCACACAAGAATAATTACAGTTATAAACGATTAAACATTTAGAGGAAATTTATAGTATTGGAGGAGAAAATTTACAGCTGTGGTCAAACATAATAAATTTCCTTTGAAAAGCATTTCCACAGAAACATTTCTTTCTGAGAATTAAAAAATGTAGTGCTTTATTAACAACACCAACATTCACAGGTGATATCTTTAGAAATTATTTAGATAGGAGGGGTCATATATAAGATACTGTTAATTAACCCTGCAGAAGTGTGTACACATATAGTTATACATATATAGCCACACATATATATGTTATTTTTTATTTTTGTGGGGTTTTTTTTTTTTTTTACATCAGCAAGTATGGGGCTCTGAGTTCACCCCTTATATCAGCATGCATATGTTATGTGATCTTCGAAGTCCAATAGATCGTAATTTTCTTCCAAGAATTATGATGTTACAATTATCACATGCCTGCAGGGCGATTAACTTCTGTTAAGGTTAGTTAGTCCTTTAACCAGTCCTTAGTCCCTATTTTTCTCTCCCACTGTGTCTGTGATTTAACATTATACAAAATAATCTCACTTCAATCCTCCAAATCTTTCCACTCATAGAGCAAAATTTATGGGAATGTCTTTCTGCTCAGCCCTCATGCTACCTGATAAACCTCTATTTTCTAGAAATATCCTCAAATGAAATTAGTTTATTTGTGACAAAATCCAAAGTCTATGGAAGGAAATAAAATGATTCTCATTAATTTCTCCAGGGTTTGATTCATGATATTTTTCATTTTAATTATTTCATGCCACACCTAGCACTCTTGGAAACATTTGGATTTTGTCTTTCAAACAGAATAAGGATGCAACATATTTCTTTTCAATATTTTATGCCTAAGGAGAGGCAGAGGCATTTCAGATTCCTTAGCTACCTTTCAATTTCACTGAATTATTGTAATTCATTATGCGTAGCAAACAATCATATATTTCTGTTTACAGTTGTTTAGTGTAAAGGAGAGAGTAAAGCACACTACTGAAATAGAATAAATCAGAAATATTTAACTGAACACATAAATTAGACTGTAAACATTTTGGATTGGAGCCTGCACTGTTCATGATTATAGGTTTGCACAACACAATAGGACACAGACATGACCCTGAGGTGATATTTGTGAGAGACAAGAAACCAGGCCTGCAAGAAACTAAAAAAAACAGCCTGAGAAACCAAAGGTGAGGCTGATCGAAGAAATGCCTCAAACACTCGCAAGACAAAACTGAGTCACAGGGTGCATTCTGTGGAGGTTGAAGCTGATAAGGCTGCCCCAATAACACAAGATGGGACTGGAGGAGGGAGCCCTGTGGAGACAGGACAGCTCTGCTCTGGTGCATCTGGTCAAATTTCAAGGGCCATCTGTCCGGTGAATGACCTTTGCTTCATTATCCACGAAATGCATATTAAAGTTAACACCCTCAATATGCTAACGAAGGCTAACATGATTGTGCTAATTACATCATCCCATGAAACACCCTACCCCTCCCCGTACATGGGATACGTAGGTATGTGGGTCGACCTAGGGGACGGACCCAAGGAAAGTGGGTATAAATCAAGGGGGACGAAGAAAGGGGGAGGCCCTGGAGAGTGCAGTGAAGTGAAGAAGATGGGTGCAAGCAAAAAAGATGGCTGCCTCCTGGAACCCTCGCTGGCAGGATCAGCGTAGGAACCCAGACCAGTGATCTGTATTTCCCCATTCCCTCTATCTCTCTCTTTTCCCTTTCCCATTAAGAAATGCAAGGCATATTGTATTGCTTGCCACAACTTGCTATATACTTAGACAATTATCATGTGTTCAATTAGTACATTGTGGGTAGTTAATAAATGCTTGGACTTGGAGACTTGTTGTCCGCTCCATTGGGGTGACATCTGAGTCACTTGTCTCCCTCATCTGAGCGGGACATGAAAATATTACAGTATAAACAATGAAGTTATGGTACTTTGCAGTAAATAATCACAGAAATAAAAATAATTATTTAATTCCTTGTGTAGACTTTGTGTCAAACTCTGCTGCACATTTACACCATGACAGGCATCTATACCACAAAAATCTCAAATTTACTTTAATAATGCAATGCTGTCTTTTGCACTCCTCTCTTACTAAAAGCCCTGAGATTATTAAAATCTCATTGATAAAAGCTACTGATTGGACAGTAGTTGTTAGTCTTTGAATGTATGAATGAGAAATAAGAAAAAAATATGAATGGAGAATCAAACTCTTAGTTGTCTTCCCTACATTTCTATGTACATTTTTCAAAAGAAGTAGAGACTTCTTTCCACAGCATTCCTGCTAAGACCCTTTGGATGTCATAGGTCTTGCTCCAAGGTCTCAAAAGAACTTAAACACAGACAACAAAATGGTTTCCTGTAAACTGTGGGACACTATGTCAGCTGGATGCCAAATTGGGTGCATGTAATGCCCCAAGGAACTATCACAGTATACATATATGAGACTACACCTCACAGAATGAATGCAGGATCCAGCAGACCTTGTATCTTCTCTTTTTCTCTCTCCATCCTGCTTGCCCTTGTCACTTTCATGCATTTCATATCTTTGCAAATTTTTTATGATTGTTTCTTAATTAAAATTAATCCTTTCATTCAAAAAAACAGTGAAAAATATTTTGAAATTATTTTTCTGCTCAAATGTGGTGATTTTGTCTGAGCAAGGATATAGGAGAAGGTGACTTGTCTCACACAATTTATTCATCTACCTCTGCTGACAGAGCAAATGAATCAGAAATTGCAGCCTGGCAGCATTTATAAGTGTTCAGATTGATCAAATGGTTTGGACAGGTGAAATCAAGTCATTCTAGCAATCTACTGAGAGTTATTGTCTGTAGTCAAGATTTCAGGCTCCTTTGTACTAGGTGTATATAATTCTGGCAGTACTTTACACATACAATCCAGACCAGATAGACCAGATAAATATTGTTAGAACATGGATATTTTATGCAATGGAAATTTGTATCTAGCTATCCTTTATTTCCTCACCCAGATAAGCAGGAATGTAATAACAGTGCTAGTTTCTACAGAGCATCAATAAGAAGGCTCAGTTGTCTCAGATGCCTCTAGATCTATGGGAATATATATTAAGCACACTGCTGCTATACCCTTTGTAGAGGATGGAGAGATGAAATTAAAAAAGCAGAGAAAAAAACCCAGCGAAATACCTCCAGATAACTTCATCAGTTTAGGTGTAAGTTCTGAAAAAAAAGGGAGAATATAACTGGACAAGAGAGTCTAACTGGTTTTAACATGTTTGATGCTTACTCCTGTAAGGTCTGTGTGCACAGGATTTGTTTGGTAATACAATCGGCTAAAGGAAATATGGTGATGAATGACAGATGTTTATAACTTCTGAGTTGGAAAGCCGTTGTAAGTCTGAAAGGCTTTCAGAGGTGCTGCAGCTGCAACTGTTGCCATGATCTCTGAGCAATGATCACAAAAATTTGCAAAGATATATTGATTAGTGTATACTAATATGCAGCTTTGAAATCAAGATGTAGGGCATATGCTTGTTTGTAGCTTGTGAATGTCCAGTCTGCTGAGAACTGTGCCTATTCTTATTTATGAAGGCAGCTCCCAGGGGCCCTTTCAGGCTGATAATATTATAAAGGTTAAAATTAATATCAATTTAAAAAACACTCCTTTACTTCTTCCTCCTTCTTACAATGAAAACCAAACTGTTCTAGAGTGCAAACTGAAGTTTCAGGTTCTTTGTGCAGAAGATATGTGAAACTGTTGACTGACTGATTGATCTAAGCTAAAGGTAATAATTATGGCTTTTATCTTTATGTGACAGAAAAGCTCTCAGGAAATCTATGCCTGATAAAGGTGAGTTCTTTTCTTTCATTGGTTTGATATATAGTCAGCAGCAAAGTGTAATAAACTTAATTTCTTTCTTGCGTATTTATCCTAGGGATGGTTATAGACTTTATCATATGAGAAAAAATTGGTTCTTTGTTTCCTTATTTATGCATGACATTAATTTCTCCTCTTAAAAAAAAAATCATGTATAAGAAAACCCCATGATATATATTAGTTTAATAATTGGGGGAGGGGATATATGTCTATTTTAAGTACCTTTTTGTTACTTCCCTGTTCAATTTCTAAATTTTTTTTCTAAAGACAAACCCCAGGATATTACCCCTGGAATTATCTGAAGGGTTTTGTTTGCATATTCTTGTATCTTCTTCCCTTAGATAAGTTTGTGGGTTTTTTTTAACTCTTTCCTGTAGGTTAAATGTTAGTTTAGGGAAACCTGCTGAAGAAAAACAAGCTTTTAAAGCTTTTTAGACTGTTACTGTCTTACTGTTTTGACAATGACTGTTACTACACATTACATGATTTATCACATTCTTCAAAAATGACTGACATCTGAAGTTCTTTCAACTTTTGGAAGACAATTTATTGGCTGCAGCACTGGGGCACAGGATAGTGATAGGACAGTGACGGTATGGCTGCCACTAAGATCTAAGCAAAAAGATACTGAGTATTTATTACTGAGCCTCACGCTAAGTTTACGCTGATTCTTACCAGAATCTTATTACCAAAGAAATATTGAACTACAAATGCAATACAATTAGTTATTGGAAGTTTGGGAATTTGTTGAGCTTTAGCTACAGTTTAATTTATAATAACATAGATGTCAAGCATTTGGTTTAATATTCTTAGCAGATATAGGAAAACAGGAATGAAAGCAGATTAAGATCAGAGATAAGGACAGATCAGCTAACGTAAAGAACTCTTCTTTGTGATTAGGTCAGGAAATATCTTGGACTTGGCTTCAGCTGAAGCACTGCAGAATCTTAGAATTACTTACTTCAGCATTTTTATGTATGTGTATGTTAACATGATAGCAGCTACTCCTGTGGCCAAATCTAAAGAATGGTGGCAGACCATGTTAGAATAATGGCTTTCATCCCAAGACATCTCCATACTTGAAAAATGAAGATGTTGTGTTCTTGCTTTCCCGTCTCATTAAAAGTGAATTGTAGAAGAATGTGTCTAGCATAAAGGAGTATCTGTAAGCAATCCTTACGCACACTGTGAAGTACAGTCATTCCTGCAATAACAATCAGCAGCTGCACCAGTGGTCACGCACAATGACACAGAAGGATAGAAATGGAAGAGGGATACATCACCTTCTCCCCTAATTGTCTCTTCACCACATGAAAAGCCTGACTAAATTTCAAGAGGAACTAAAGAAATTACTTTAAAATAATGAATTTTCCCACTTCCCTATGTTTGAATATAGCCCATCTTGGAAGATAAGTAAAAGCAGATGTTACCATGTCATCAAGTTTCTTGCATCAACTGAAACAGCTTTTGGAATTGTTTCATAGTGATTCTGTAACCGGGAACTGATGAATTATAATCACTTTCTGGCCATATCTCCTGCTGGAGTTGCTGTGTTAAAGGATATATTGCTTCCCAGAACAGTAGAGAACCATCTTATCCATTTTTTGTATCTGCACATTGTGAAAGGCAGACACACATAGCTAAAACCTATCAGAGCCATAACTACTACCAACTCATATCACTGCCATTAAACATGGGAAATGAATTACTTTTTCCAAAGAGAGGGTCCCTGCATGTTGGGAATGGAGGGGAAAACTGACTGGTCTCCTTTTGCCTGTACAAATAGCAGACTAATGAGGAAAAAAAGCTAGCTAATTTTGCCAGATCTGCACTGGTTTTGTACCTATCTACCTGTACTACGCCTTCAAATACACCTGGGGAGGCCAGAGAGATTTAATATCTCCGGGCAAAGCCAACTTCTTCCAGAGCAGCTTCTGAATTTGGTCTGCTGAAGCTAATGGCAAAGTCAGAAACTTGTGCAGAAGTAACCCCAGGGCAAGGGACAGGGCAAGAGGAGAGAAAAAAGGAATTAATAGCAAATGGGAAAAGAAGGTGCAGGGACAACTGGGTGAGATGAATAACCAAGGAGGTGATTAGCAAATTTTGTGCAACTTTATAAGAGGATTCTGTTTCAGTCTTCTGTCTTCTATGAAAAGAAATTCCGGGCCAGACCTTCTGTAGATATTTATGAAAAGTAGGAGTGTCTCTCCAGTTTAGAAAGATTGCACCATGTCTAGCTCATAGTTGTTCTTCAGTTCATTGGTCTTCACCTGCACTCAGTTATTTGGGTCTCAAAGGCTGACTTTGTCCCTCAAACCGTTTAAGAATTAGGTCCACAAGGAGATGCTAGCAAAGAGGAAGCCTCCAATAGAGCATAGTTATAAAGCTGTGATATTTGTATGCAGTAAATAGAGATCCAGTTCTTCACCCATTCATGAAAGGAAAGAAATGTCTGTGGTTTTATAACAGTGATGTCAATTAAGCACCAACTGACAGTTAAAAAGCATTTATTGAGACTTAATAGGAAAGATGGTGTGTAATCTTTAATAGAAATGAAGATGTGTAATCTAGTTAAAATTATAGGACACAAATATAATTAGATTTTCCACACATAAAAATTGTAACGAATATTTAGGCTCTTAATTGGATTTTAAAAAGCCAGCAATATTGAGTTAATAATTGTGACAACTAATAGAGTATCTAACTAAATGTCAGTATTTTTATTAATTGATATTTAATTTTCTGTAGTCTGTCTTGGCAAATGTTAATTAAATGCCAGAAAATTCCTTACAAATTTTAACATATTAATAACCTTAAATTATGCCTTTATTGCTTACATAATTGTAAGCTAATTACACAGCTACAGACTTACTCTCTACCCTTTACACAGAACTCAGGAGGATGAAGTTTCTTATGGGTCAATAAACTCACCTGCTTATTAACTACACAAATGGAAAGTGAAGGCTAATCCTGTGTAATCATGTCCTTTCTGTGGTGTAGTACTTATTAATTTCTGGGCAAGTCCTAGTTGTGGCCAAAAGAATTTGAACCAGGTGCAGTGTATATTTTTTCCTATTTCCAGGATATATATGGTAAAATCTCATTAATTAGGTCTGTAATGGTCTAGAATTCAGAAAAACAGTAAGTTAGAATGTTTACATTCTTGATAACTAAAACTTTGCAGCTGCTTTTGATAATTCAACGTTACCATTAACTAGCTTTAGCATTCATAATTTAAATCATTCAGTACAAGAATTCAGGTCAGCATGACTAAATGCTTTGTCCTTTTATCAAAATACTGCACATATTTATCATTTGGAAAACTGTTGAGTATTTCTGAGCAATTCTGTACCTCAGCCCACAAGTTACTTTCAACCTCCTCACAAAATAACTTCTTCATGAGCAAGACTCAGTACTAATCAAAAAGGCAAGAGAGACCAGGAGTTTTCCTTATTGAGGCCACATATTTTTAGAATCCTTATTTAGATACCTAGGGTCCCACATCTAAGAGGGAAATATGTACATGAACCCTTGGTTCTATTTTATTGTTTAGATAGTTTTGGGACTGCTTAGGTTGTGACTTATTCATTCTAAGTTGTTTTACTTGCAAAGGAGAGAGCTTCATATACATTGACTTATATTTAGGTCTATTACTTCCTTACTTTTTTTCTATAATTAAAAGATAGTATGCAGAATAAGGAACCATCAAAGACATCGACCTAAGTTTTTGGAGTAATTGTATTTTGTACTTTCACTGTGTGAATAAGCAGTGGCCAGTCATACCTCAGTGATCTACATGAACAATTTCAGCACCAGTGGCTTGATTTCTGTTTTCTACAGCTTCCATACAATCTATAATCTATAGCTATTTGCAGAAGCACTAGGTGGGGAGCTTGAGGAAAATTCAGGTCAGTGAGGAGGCTGACAAGTCAAATCTGTAACTGTAAACCTTCAACTTTGCAGAAGAATAAATTCCTGTATTACTGAAAGAGTGACTGTGCTTGCACTGGTTTTCCATTTTTTGGAGAGGGGTATTAGTTCCTCTAAACTATGGTAAGATTGTGTAATTAAAGCTTATTTGTTGATTTTGGTCAACGGGCCAAGTTTTCCTCATATGCACATTAGACAGTCTACACAAAAATTAGATGGGGATGTCTTTGCCACTGTGGATGTTTGTGGAGGTCAGTGTGTAGGCATATATACTATTCTCCCACAAACACCTGAAAATATTGAAATAAAGTTTGTCAGCTGAGTGAAAACTTTGTCACGTTGTTTGCAAAGCAGAGTTTCTTAATAATTTAGCACAAGGAGCAGTGTTTATGTTAAAATGAGTAGGCTCCCAAAAGAGTCATTTGGGTGCAGCCATTTTAACCTGTCCCATCTCAATATAGCTGTTTACATGCCTTGTATTTTTCTCCCCCAACAGATCACTTCTCCTTTGATTTTTGGCTAGAATAATTTTATTTCATTGAGTGAAAATTAATAAATTAATCCTCATTTGATTTTTCTGGCATCTGGGTCACAGTAATTACACTTGCTGTTGCTGTTGATGTGTGGAAGACTTTAGAGTATCAGGCTTGTGTTTCCTCTTTTTTTTCAAGATGGTGCTTTGGAATTCAAGTCTGAGTGCTGGTAGGTAAGACATGTAGTCAAAAGCTGGAAAGAATTTCTCTCTAGAGATACAGATACGGCTAAAAGTTCTTTCAAAAACAAATTCAATAAAGTACGTTAAGTGAAAGACACCATTTTCCCTATATCTTACAAGTGAAATTTCTCTGCAGACAGCAATTACAGCCAGATTGTGTCATCTATTGGTACTGAAGGGAATACTGATATCAGAATACTTGACAAGAATGTATAAGGTCTCATGCTGTGAGCTGATAGTGGATTTTGGTTAGTAAATAAACTGGTTCTTTGTTGAGTAAACATGTTGTAGCTGCAGAGGGTGATGTACATACAAGTAAGCTCCCATTGCAATTTCTAAATCGCTCCCTACTGCAACCTTAGAAAACTTCTTTACCTTCTCCCCAACCCAAGCAACACAGCCTTCAACACCAGCCCCTTGCTCCAGGTAAGATGACATGGCCATTCGGGTGTACTTGTTGTCTGAACAATTCATTTCCTCTTCTGTCTTCTACTGTTGTTAGTGAGGAACTTGTTTCTAAGCTATTTTCTGATGGTTTTAATAAAGTAATATTAAAGCACTTTAATTTCTATACTGTTTTACGAACACACATGTAATAGCCCTTTATTTAACTAGGTAGTGCTAAGATACTGGCTTACATTTGTATATTTCTAATCACTGTCTTATGTAACAAATATAAATAAGCTAAAACATGCCATAGCAGTACATTCTTAGGGACATATTTTGAATAATATTGAAGTTGTGAGATAATCACTGCAATGCTTCAGGACAAAATTTCAAATTAAATATTTCTTTAAAAAACAAGGTATTGAAATTTTCATGTTTTATTCAAATTGAAATATCCTCCAGGAAATTTGCATATAGTAGTTTTATTTTCAGGTCAACTATTTCCAGAAGTGCAAAATCTCACATTTAAGGTTTCTTTAGCTCTGACCTCCAGGTGATTTCTAGCAGGAAATTATAATTTGTTCACTGTTTAGGTAAATTTTACAGAAGATAATTTTGAGACCAAACAAGTAAACCACAGGCAAAATGTATAGAATAATTAATTTTATATTTCTCTTTATACTATAATATGAGTTTAAATATATCTGCAGGGTTAAGTTGGTTGAGTATAAATCGGTTCTGGGTAGTAAACTATTCTTAACTTTCCTGAAGTGCATAAACCTGTATTTTGTTTTGACTCTGCCTGACGCTGTTCATGGGTTCTTAAGGACATGGCTCTTTGTGGGTTTTTTTTTTTGTTTTTTTTTGTTTGTTTGTTTTTTTTTTTCCCTGGTCATAGGGAAATATTAATGAAGGAAATGGTGTATTATCTTGTAAGAAGTTTTTCAAAGACTGTCACCATTGGACTGATGTTTCTTTCTAAATCCTCCATGACATGTATACAAAAGACTGAAATCCATGTACACATGTACAACACAGAATACTCTGCAGTACTCATCTTGCAATGTCCAGAATTAGGAAGATTTTCAGCATAATTCAGTTATCTTCCATGTCAGTATTGCCAGTGGTTTGGCCCTGCTTTCAAGTATTTTTTCTTAATTACAGTGAAAAAGGACCCTTTGAGTATAGACATTTAGATTTTAACGGTTAAAATATTATGTTAGGGATATTCCTCTTCCTTTGGAAGAACAAGCTAGCCTTATTCTTGATACTGTATCTGTTCTGACATTCAAAGAAATCGTTTTATTTCATATGGTGGCAGCATCAGTGAGCTTGTTATAAGAACCTTGTTTCCCTCCCAGCTGCTTACCAGCCCCATTAGGTGTTAATTTTATGAGTATGTAATATCTTGATTTTTACAGAAACTCCAGTGAATCCAGTGGTTTATTATGAAATGGGTAAGTACAAATCACGATGCTCAGTAGCAGAGGTGTAGGTTTTCTCTGCTGTGACACTACAAAAGTATCTTGTTAACATTACAGACATTAAGGACTCTCTGCTGCACTACTGAAGTAGTAAATATATTCTTGGGATTAGCATTATATGTAAGAAAGACAGTTCTCAGACAGTGAAGTGGTTAGTCCTCCACTAATCTTAAGTGGCAGACAACAGGACTATCACTGCTGTCAGATGAGCATTTTTGCCCTACATGGATTTTTTTTTAATGTTGGGTGAATAAGAAAGTTCAGGACCTCAGAATTACAGGCTTAGCTTTTGTAGGGATTCTTATTTAAAGTTGTATACAATTTAAACTGAGATAAGAGTTCTGCAGTTTTGCTATAATTCCATAAAAGAAGAAAAATTGTTGGAGATAAGCCATGAGAGTAAAAGAGCAGTTCAGTGGCATTTCACAGTTGTCAAGAATATAATGTGAGAAGACAAAGGAAGAAACAGAATAACAGTTACAATCAGAGATTTTTAAGTTGAATGGAAAAAAAAGCAATTTAAAAGTTGTCTTGAATAGGTCTATGTGACATGGAAAATGGAAAAAAAATATAAAGCAGATGGTTATCAGGCAAAAGAAGGTCTAAATAAAGATACAACAAAACTATTAAGTAAAATAAAAAAATCTTTTGTTTCTATCACAGCAATAGGGAGCAGAGGCCAAAAATTAGAAATGGGGAAAGAGAAGTTCTTGCTGATGGTAATAAAGTGATAGTTATTCTGTTGGTCTTCTGGAACTCATTTTTCCATGGTGGACCAACTAGGACAAAATTTGAGTGTAAATATGTCTAATAAGAAAGTCTAAACATTTTATGAAGAGTGGAGGAGTGAATGCATTTTTTTCTCCTTGCAGATTTACCCAAGCTCATCAGCTACCCACTGAGATCAACAGAGAAACATCACTTTATATTTGTGGACGCTGGATCATAACTTGGGTGAAATAAAATATTAAACTCAGAAAAATGGTACTATACTGCTTATATAACAGTCCAGAGTTGTTTTGCAATGACTCATTTAGACTGCAGGAAGAAGTGGGTTACAAAATATGAAATGCGTGTTGACCTTGCAGAATATATGCAAGTAAATTACCTTACTCACCCTGCCTTTTTCTCAGCCTGA
This sequence comes from Strix aluco, assembly GCF_031877795.1. Classification (NCBI taxonomy): domain Eukaryota; kingdom Metazoa; phylum Chordata; class Aves; order Strigiformes; family Strigidae; genus Strix; species Strix aluco. The sequence goes on from NC_133971.1 coordinate 21,156,218, forward strand.
ATGAGGATGAGCCAAAGATTATCCCATTTTAGAAAATAAGATCCTCACAGCTGTTTATATAAACAGAGATTTACTGAAGCATTGGCAATATCTGCATCTGCTCCTACCCTTGCGATAGAGATCACTTCACACTCAGTGCCCTCTTTGATAGGGGTGAACTGAACTTGTTCTCTAAACGATCATGATACCACCTGAATTATAACAACCCACTGGTCAGGCTATAATGTACGTCTGCATGCTTTAAACAAGACTCCACAAGGTATTCTTTCTCCTTTCATTTTCCTCTCTGTCTTGACTGTTCTATAATTTTCTTCCCCTCCTTCCCCTACCTTTTTTGTGGGGGGGCCCTCTTTACTATTCATTTAATCTTCCTCAACAGATAGCTAAAATAGTGTTTATCTCCTGATGTGCATTGGGTGTTATGGCTGTTAGCTGTCAGAAACTGGGATTTGCAGTTGCCTTTAGCATCTGCTAGGAGTGTAAAGAGCTTAAACAGATTTGGGTGTTATATAGACCTAACCTAAACACAAAAAGAGTATCATCAAAGCTAGGCACAAGACCAGTGTTAATCTGTATAAATGACTGAAACTGCATGGAAAGGAAAGCAGCCACAATAAATGTGAAAGCCATGGTTCACCAATCCCCCCAGGAACCTTCACAAGGTTCCCATTACAACCTGCTTTTATGATAGTTTTAATAAAATCCTCATTTGTAAGCATTAAGAACCTACCAGACCTGTAATGGTGTCAGAGATGGATGGCTATCTAGGTATCTGAATTTCTAGGGTTAGGGAGTTTTTTCAAACCTTGCTTAAATCTGGAAGTTCAGGAAAACAAGGAAAAAAGCAACAAAAATTCAATACTTTAGAATTTCTGATCTTTGGTTCTGAAACCAAACCGAAAGATAAACAACAAAACCCACCACTACCACAAAACTGAATCAGAGGTTAGTAGCAAAATTAATTAATTTCTTATTTTTCCTGGAGCATGTTTTTTTATTCTTTATCCAGATTAAAGTTATATGACTTTCCTCTTTAAGGATGAAAAACTCAAGAAGAAAAAGTCAGCAGGGTATAGCGCAAAGGTGCTGTGAAAATATTAGACAAATGCCATCATTGCTTGCTATCAGCTGTGGATACATTCACATCCCATTGAACTGCAACCAAAGCTAGCCAAATGCAATTCATTGTACACTGGGGCAGCACAACTCACAAGGCCACAGAGACTCCTGAGAGCTCATGAAACCAATGAGGAAGGCATCAGCAGCCTTGATATAAAGCAAAGAATTTATGTTATTTTTTAAGGAAAATGCATGGCAATGTGTATTTAAACGTGAACAACTCCAGCATCAGTACTGCAAACATTCATGCATCTTACACCATTACTTACACCATTTACATGTGGAAAGTGCTCTCCAAAAATTTTTCACAGAATCACAGAATCATCTAGGTTGGAAGGGACCTTGAAGATCATCTAGTCCAACCGTTAACCTAGCACTGACAGTAAGATCTGAACTTGTCTTGACAATGTAAAGAAATAGAACTTTTTGTAAGATCTGAACTTCTCTTGATAATGTAAAGAAATAAAAGTTCTTATAAAAACAGTTTGCCATTGCTACAGACAAAAACTTTTCTTTTAAAACAATGTAACCAGTTCTTAGCTGGCTTTAGGCAAAGTCCTTTCTTGTACATAAATATAAATACCTTTTAAGCTAACTAATTTGCATCATTTATATACACACACCCATATATATTTTACTGTAATTATAAATGCATCTTGCAAGCATACCATCTATTTTAATTATTGTAAATATAACTCATATATCCCTCATAACTTGACTATATATATTATAGAGCAGATAGTGTTGGGAGGTAGCAGCCCTCTATAAGTATTGATAACAGGCAATTTCACATAACAGAGTCCCAACAATCATTTATGAGGAGTCTTCGAAACGTTAAGTGAAGATTCAACAATGTGGTAAATTCCTTTATTCAAATAAACATGTTTTTAATGTGTCTGTGTAGTCTTTCACATTTCATGTCTCTTTGTTCACTCTTTTACAAAGAAATATAGCACATCAGTTCTTAAATCTGGAATCTTAAAGCTTATTAATGTACGTTCTACTACATATGGAGTTAAACTGAAGTAAATTATGTCCAATATTGCAGTATGACTACATAGAACTACTGGAAATTAGTGTCAGTTGTGGATTTTTTTTAAGTAAGCATTCCTCCAACTGCAAGGAAGTTACACAGTGACAGCACTATACTAGCACAGAAATAATGTAAGTATGGTTCACAAGCCAGTAGTATTCCATTGTATCGCACTGTAGACTGCAGAGAACTCATGACTTACTTCAATGTTTACAGCTGTTATACAGGGATAAGAGACAGTTATTCCTGCACTTTTGTACCTTCCTAATATTTTGCTTTATTAGAAAACAATGGTAGATGCAACTCAGACATGTCCTTCCTACCTTTTTCTTGCCTGGCTAGGAAACCAGCTGCATTCCTTATTACTGCCACTGACAATACCTAATACATCTTTGTGTTCTTGCTGGGGGGAAGGTAGACCACCAGTTTCCAACAGCACTTGTGGACAGTATTTTGTAGCCTGGATAATTCCTCTATTACATCAGAGATAACTTAAACCAGTTATTTGAACTGTTAACATCAGGTGTAAACTAGTTCACTCTTTGAACTGTCATTCCAGAGGATTATTTCGTTAATTCTTCTCATTGCTGTCAGATGTACTGACATATAGCTGGTCTTGCAAAGGACTGTTGACTCGAACAACTATCCATCATGTTTTTCTGTATTTTTTTGTCCTCCCACAACTGGGATTGAACCCTGACTGACATATGGTTAGACATCTCTTCTCACGTCAGTGAAGCAAGATTACCTGACACTAGTTCAGAATTGTACTTGCCTTCCCTCTCTTCACTTAACAAAATGGTACAATCAGGCACTATATTCAAATTCTTTGAGACACTGGAGAAGAGTGGAAATTTTTAGGGAGGAGAGACAAATGATTAGTAGCTTAAAGGGAATCTTGAATGGTAACATTATTTTTTTTGTCAAAAACCAAACTTTATTACTGGAATTACACAAAATCACTGACATAGACAACATAGACAAGTACCTTTTCCTCTCTCATTCCTTAAAGATAGAAGAAATCTAGAAAGTTTTCTATTATTAGTTCTGCTGCACAAAGAGATCACACAAAAAACAACAGGACTCAAACCAAAATACTTTATTGAATAATAGAAGAAGGATGACATCAATAAGTTTTTATCTGTTCAAGAAATTTCTCTGTAATGGTTTTTTGGTGCCCAGTGTTCTAACAGTCTATACGGCTACTGATAGCTTTCTGATCTCATGGTGTGCAATTCTATAGTTTTAAATCTATTTACTTCAATTTCATGACATGTATCAGGGACAAAAGAATGTATTTACTGGCTTTGTGCTACATGTTTTTATTAGCTTAGAAGGTGCCCAGACATCTTCATCAGGAACTTGCATAGAAATTTCTCAGGGAGGAAAGGAAAGAAAAAGTCACTTTATTAATAATTTCAATAGTCAAATAAAGAAAGTCAGAACTTTAATGTAGTTTTCAATTACAACATATCTGGCATCGGTTTCAGTCTGAATTTATCTTTTCAGTAGGCTGCATCTTGCCTCTGAGGTATTGCACTTTACCACCTGAATCACTTTTCTATTCTTTTCTGTGTTAAAACCAAAATTATTTTTTTTTCCTCTGGAGGTACAGCTCTGACTAAACAATTTGAGCATGTGTGGGTATTTGGGGAGGGGACAAAACCTGTCAATAAATTTCCTTTAATCCTTCTGAAATTTTTCCCTGAAAGAAAGCTTAGCCTAAAGCAGCTGGGATATGTGTAGGGAATATCAATAGCATTTTCATCCCTTGATAGCTGACTTTCTTTGCTATAGATTAATATCATCTCAGTGCAGGGTAAATGACTTCTCTTTCTGAGAGGAGGAATTTTTAACAGGTATGGGGAGGAAATAAAATGAAATGCACTGTGTCTGACCTGTCCCAAAAGTAGATAACTCTATTACAATCCTTGGATGTAAGAAAGGATCTTTAATTCAGAAGTAGATGTGGTTTCTAGGTCCAGTGATTTTCAAGGTAGTCTGTCAAGCTGGCTAACTTAACAGCTGTTACAAAACACAGCCCACAAAAGGGGAAAGGATGGAATTAACAATTAGTGCAAGATCATATAAAAAACTGAATTCTTCTTCAGTGCATAGAGACTTGCAGGCTTGACAGTGACCCTTGTTTATTCTTCACTGGAAAAATGCAACAGAACATCTTCACATTTCCACATCTGTGGAGGCACTGGAACAGGAGGGACCACATCATGATGTATTCTTCTAAGGGAACACTCTTGAACTTTCAAGTTAAGATTTGACTCTGTAATCCACGCTGACTCTCTCTGCCTAGCTTCCTTATGTGTATATTGCACCTCCCTCTGTTTCTGACAGAGCAAGAGCAGAACTGGGTATTGCTACTCCTCCTTTGGACCTGCTAGGTTGGTACAGTTATTTGATAGGCACAGTAATATGAATGTAAAACTTGGCAGTTCTGTGGAGGTTCTCCGATTTGGGAATTGCTATTAGATGAAAGAAAAAAAAATTGTACTAAAGAGCCACTTCTGAATTTTGGAAACATGACATGAACCTTGAAATGTACTGAGTTGTCGTGTGTCTGACATGCTGTCATGAGGGACCAGGTGTGCACAGTAATTTTAGATTATATTCAGAAACTTTTCAACTAATTGTGGCAGGTGCATCCGCCCAGTGAAAGCAGAGCTTCTTGGCTGCTGAAGTGTGGCAGCCTCTGGCTGTCTTTGTTTTCAAGGTCTCGCGGTAGTTGGGATCTTTATCCAATGGGAGCCGCTATTGACTACAGGTCAGATTCGGCCTGGGTATAAATGGAGTCCCCTGGGGGAGCCATTTTGAGCTCGTCCCCCTGGAGCAGCATGCTGTGGTTGAGGACTCTCCCCTTGGGTCAGGACGCTGCCCAAGGAAACTCCTCGAGGTGCCTTGGGTCGGGACGCTGCCCTGAGCAGGTCCTCGAGGTTGAGAGCCCTCACTTACCAGGTGAGTGATAGAGCGTTTTGGGTTGTTGTTAAACCCTAGGGAGTGAAGTTTTGTTCTGCGTTTGGGGTTGCCGTTAAACCCCTGGGGAGTGGGGCTTTGTAAAGTGTTTTGGGTTGTTGTTAAACCCCAGAAAGTTGTTCTGTTCTCCTCTTGCAGACATCCCAATCTGTAACTTACAGAGAGCTGGTTCGTTGTTTTATTAAAAAATAAATTTATTTCTTTTTTAAAATTGGTGGTGGGTTGCTCATTTGGAAGCCTCCGTAACACTAATCTGGGTGTTCTCGCTGGATATCCAAAGGCTTTTATTGCACTCTCCAGGAGAAAGCAAGTTGAAATAACACATTTCTGGTTTGGCTGCAAGAGCCAGTTCGGGTCCTAGCATTCTAGTAAATCAGTTTCTCCCTGTGCAAGAGGACACAAATCTGTTGATCCAAACCTTGGCTGGGCTACTGCATTTTTCTGACCTTTGTAAAATTTAGATTGATGCTATTCTGATGCAATCCATGAACCTTCAGAGGTTAAAATGTTCAAAGGTTTCTTTGAACCTATTTATGTTTCAGTTTAATGTTTCATATGCCGTTTGTTTATTACAAATTTATATCCTGATACCAAGCACCATGTAATAAATTATCTTTGTACACTGTAGTAGTATTTCACCTAGTGATAAGAATTGTTAAAATACCTGATAGTTTTTCTTAATCACTTCCTGTCCTGAAATCATTCAGGAGAATGATCTTCAGATGCAAACTATAAAGTATGGTTTTGGTCCTTGTGATTTCAGAGAAAATGTGTGTTTGCACCCCAAGCACATTATAACCCAATAGGAGCATGCACAATCTTATCTAGTTTTATAGGATTCCCTGTGTATCATAGATTAAATTGTTGTCTTTTCAGAAATAGGGTTTAATGAAAGGTTAGAAATGAGTACATGCTATAATTACAGTAAAGAAAAAAAGAGATTAGCCTAAAAATGGCTTGTTTATTTATACTTTGAATATGCTGAATAATTGTTCTTGAAAGCTGGGAGAAATGTTGCAGTAAATTTGGTAGTACTTTTTGAGACATCTTCATTAAAAAAAAGTCTTAAACTTTCCTAGGTTTATTATTTCTTATTCCTATGATGTTGACTCAATGGGTTTAGTTCATTTATTTATTTGTGGGGGGAAAACGGTCTCATGTTTAATTAAAAAGGGAAAATAGCACCATGAGATATCCTAAGCAGTATTTACCAATGCTTGCATTGTAATTGTTTTTTTGCATTTGTGTAACATCACTCTTTATGTAGTACAAATTGACACAGTTGTATTGAAATTAATGGACCTACATTGGGTAGAATAACTCAGAATATAGCCTACTTGTTTTTTGTTTTTTGTTTTTTGGTTTTTTTTTTTTTGCTAATCTGGATTGTAGCACAGGACAGTGACTTCTGGATCCTTTCTGATCTCCCTTAGAGGAGGATTTTGCTTGTAAGGACTTTCTAAGTGCATGCTTTTCTTGGGCAGCTCTCTTGAATTTGGCGGTCATGCATCTGAACTCTCCGTCAGAGGCCTTTTGGAAATAACTGTTGTTAACTGTATCACCCTCTCTTTTAGCAGTTACAAAAACATCTTTTACTTTTTTAGTGTGTTTGCCTCCTATTTCTCCTTTGTATTTTTTTAACATTGCTCTTTTTTCCCCCTATATTGTGTTTTGGAGATAACTGTAAAGGTTACTTGTAGAGCTCAGTTTTTTCTAATTGTAAATTATAAAAGCTGTAAAAGGCTTGGGATTTTGAACAGAAATTTAGAAACCACTAACCTCAAATAAAATTAAAAATGTCATCCATGCAAAAGAATAGGCTTGAGATGTAGTCTGCCTAATGTGTAATTTGCCGGGGCCTACATATGTGAACATGACCTAAACAATATGTGATGAGTAGCCTTAGTGGGGTGTATTAGTAAAATACATTAAAGCAATGCTTTCCCATACTTCGGCACAAATCAGAACTAATCTGCTGGGGTAAATGGAATGCTGACACTTAACAGGCACCAATATTAGCAAGCTATATTTTCTCCTTAACACCAGAGTTACTGTAACCTTATTCCTATTTAAAGAGTTTGCTGTAGAAAGACAGACCTTTATGGACCGTTAGTTTAAAAAGCCACTCAGAATTCAGATGTTTATCCAATTTCAATGTAATTATCTGTAGCATCTGATTCTGCTTTCCTTCCAGCCTAACTTTTTCTTGGAAAGAAAACACACAACTGATTTCTAGTGGATTTTTTATGGCTTATACAGATAACTAAGAGCTGATCTGTGGCTTGTGTTTTCTTGGAACTTTGATTTGATTTGGGTTGGGATATTTTTGTCATTTGTTTCTTTCTCTGTCATTAAAACTTCTGCCAAAGAGTCACTAAAGTGAGAAAAACTTTCTGATACTATTCCAACTTCATATCCTAGGCACAGCAAGAAAAAACAGGTAAGGAAAGCACACACACACTGTTTCATCTTGCTCTGAAGATCACCAGCTGCTGAGAGAGAGACTCTTTTTTGTTTCACGTAAAGAGAACACATAAATCAGTGTGACAAGGAAAGTTTGTGCATGTATTTCTTGTTATTCTCTCCTCCTCTTTTACATGCTCTAAACACATACATTCAAAACCTTCAAGCTTAGACTGGCAGACTTCTTCCTGAAGGCAGAGTAGATTCTTCTTGAAGGAAGGTAAAGCGCCTCTTATTTGTTTACCTCTTACACCACTATAAAAGAAGGGTTGTATCTCACTTGTTGCACTAGATAGAATTACTGCACAAGATAATTAAAAGGAGACTACGGAGAGAATTTGATGTTTGTTTTTGCGTGTCATAGTTGTGTTTTTATGCCTCCCATTCACTAGTGTAAAGAGTATTACATTTTTATTTATATTTGTTGTTGTTATGAAGTATCTCCCCAAAGGATACTTTGACTGAAGAAGTCTAACTTTCAAATCATCTAGCTCTCTTTTCTCTCTCCTTTTTTATTACAGATTGTTTTAGATCCATTTGGCACATCTCTAGATATAAGTGCTGCACTGCTGCTCAACTGATGTTGCTTGCTAGTTTCCTGCCTCAATTACAAGGTAACTCGTAGATATTCTTGTGAGTTGTTCAATAAATTCTCCATTGAAAGCTAAGGGCAACTGGGTTAAATCACTCTGGAAATGATTTACCACTCTTCAGTGCCATTTCCCATATATTGAAGAATATGGAGCAAATATGTTTTCTGCCTCGAAATGAAATGATGATTAATACATGAAGACAAATAGTCAGGAGAAATGGATACATGTTTAGCAATAATGGAGGCAAAAATAGTAACTTATGAGTAATGATGATTCCACTTTTTTCTCCAAAGAAACAGATACAGTTTTAAATGATTTCATGGACTGCAGTAGGAGGAACATATTAAATGTAAACAGCTTGGCCATCAAATCATGAATATTGCATTTCCTTGTATTACCTGTGAGATTGACTATCACTCTAAAAGGGGTCAAAGTATGAGTGGAAAGATGGCTCATTCTAGCAATAAATAAGCAACAAATGGGCAATGGTGGGATGAATTCAGAGACTGTTTTGGAGGTTAAACTCACCTCTCATAGCAGAGGGATTACCCCTATATTACACCACAGTGAGTGAAGAAGTATCTCTGCCTTGAATGCTCCTTTCATTTGTTGATTCCAAGATTCTTTTAGCACTTTATTCTGTGTTTACTAGCACAGTAAATGTTGAAAAATGTTATCAGTTAACTAATTCTTTTCAAATACTCACACTTCTGTGGAAAACTCCCTTTTAATTTTTGTTAAATTATTTTATTTACTGAATAGCTTTTTTTAGAGTTTTCTATTAGCTTATTTAGTATTTGTGTTCTACCACTATAAAAGTAATGTGATTTTTTAACTGAGGTATTGTTAAAAAATAATTTTAAATACAAATGCAGTTCACCTTCAGACTTGTATGAAAATGTGTATTATAGTGATTTCATGCCATGAAGCTTTTGTCCTGCTTGTGATAAATAGAACTGGTCATAAGTTAACTATTATTCTGTTATTAATTTCCAAGAATATATTGTGAACTTCTTCAGTGAGTTCATGCCCAATGTGTGGCATTTTTCAGAAAATATTCTTTAGTCTGCAGAATAGAGATTGCAAATTCACTAGTCATGATGAGACTTCATTGCTAACGTCTAAAGGAATGTGAATGTCAGATTCCATCGCATATTTCAATTTTAGTAGATTTTGCTGAATTATTTTGTTATAGTAAGTCATCTAACACAAAGAAGAAAAATACTGAGCCATGTAATATGGTTACCATTCTTAGAATGGAAGTACAAATTCTAAACTAAAAAATATGATTCAACACTAGAGAGTATTTCTTCATGAACATTTGCAGTAAGCAAGTTTAAGAATGCTCTGGAAAGCTCATTGTCCTGATCTGCATTTAAAAATAAGTTATTTTAAACCAATATTTTTTTAAAAGTCAAGAGAACAATGCTATGGCAATGGTGTATCATTGCACGGGATATATTTAAGGCTGAGTGTTTAACACCACACAACCATTTGTAAAGAATTTTTAACCTTTTTTTCATTATATTCTGCATTTTCCATCTAACTCATTCTGAGAGATTTCATGCACCATACTTTTATGGCCAGCTGACAGCGATAGGCCACCCTTTGAGTATTTGGGGTAGGGTGAGAAGAGAAAAACCATGGCTGATTTAACTTTAATCAGGTTAAACATGAATCACTGACTGATTCAAATCTGATGTGCCCTATAGATAACCAGAGCCAGTTTTATCAATATCAGTTTTCTGGTTCATTAATTGTATTTAACCAGGGCAAGGCAGGGGGACCAGAGAGCGTTTTCATGCATCACTTCACCCAGACTGTTCTGTTGTCAAGCTTTGTGGAAAATGACAAGGAATTGTCATAAATGGAAAGAAATTTCAGGAATAATGGATCCTGTACTTGCCTTTTACTTGCAGGTTCATCCGATGCTCAGCATCCCTGCAGAAAGAGCAAATGCTTCAAAGCAGACAAAATCTATCTCGTATTACTTTGTGTCACACAGTGAGGAGCTGGACAGATTCCTTTATTTAGTCTTATGTGAGTTACAGCTAAAGAAGGATAACATTCATTTTGAATGAGTGAAGTATCCTTACAAAAAAACTACTTTTAATGAAAAGTTTTAAACAACTTCATGTTTTCTGTGCTCCATTCTGACTGGAATTTCTACTACTTGAGACAATTCACTGCTCCTCAGTACCTGCTGCTATTCAGAGCTTAACTGTCTTAAGTTCAGTGTCTGTAAATCTATCTAGTTCAGTAAGAGAAAACTAGTGGCATCATTTCCACTATTACTTGTAAAATCTTGGTACCCAAGTTTCTGTGAGAAGCATGGTGAAATTTTCCGGAAAAAATACCTTGCAGGACAATGTACCCTGGACAAGGATCTAGCATAGCTATCCATTTAGAATTCATTAAGTCATCACCAGTTTTTAAAGAAGGTCCATAAACTGCTACATTAACTGCAATCGATTGTTATCAAATTTCCTGCATATCTGTTTTATGCACTAATTCCTAGACTGGCAGAAGAAAAGTCACTGTCTCTCTAATCTTGAGTCTTACCTAGTTCATTCACTGAAATGTTTAATAGTGAGTTGTTTATTAGGTTTTAATTTCTGTTGGGAGAATAATCTCATATATATATTTTTCTTTCCTGTTTTAAAAAAATGAAAAAAGGAATACAGTCAGAAAGCAATCTAGCCAAATAAAGCACTCAGGAAAAATCACTGAAAAATCTTGGTAGCTATCAAGCTAAATTTGTTTTCAAATGGATATATTAGAAATGATAACTACTCACACTTTAGCTTATTAAATACAGGACACTTGAAAGTAACCTTTACATCCCTGAAACACAGCTACATGCCCTGGACAGGCTACAGGTGGGTTGTGGAGAAGGGATAAATGTAATGGTCGTCTTTGAAGTTTAGCCATTCAAGATCAACAATTCTGTGAAAGCTTACAACACTCAAAAGAAAAGGCTGTATCTGTGTTCCAGCCTGATGTTCTGTTTCAGCAACAGCAGGGCCCTTTCAGGTTTTATTTTTCATCAGTAGGTCTAATACAATGCCACTTAAATAAACTCTGTTTCAGTTTTTAATGTGGAAGGGAACTCTAATGCAAGCCATACACTGCCTGAATGAAACTGGGAATTAAAATTTGGAAACCAACTGTTCAAAAAGTATGGAGTGATTTTGGATTCTTAAAGATACATCTACACCAAAAACAGAGCAGCTAGTGGAAAATTGATGCACAAGCACATGCCCAGAGGATCCTTATGCATAGTCTTATCTCCCATCCAACTGCTGTTCAGCTGTATTTCTTTGGAGACTCCCATATTGGATCACAGAAGAGAGAAGTTACCTTCTAGGTACAAGAATACTTTTAATTTTTACATATTTTGCTGGAAAAGTTGCCAATAACGAGTGCATTGAACTAGAACAGTGGAATGGGCAGCAGAGGTCTATCACAAGAGCTTGTGTGTTAGAAAAAGGAAAGAAATTTAATGAGTGACTACTGATCTCAAAAGCATAGATTCATAGAGAGATGCTAGCAGTATTGGAATAAAGACAAGGTGATAACCCCTTGAAACTTAGGAAACAGGCATAACATAATGATTTGTGGCTTCAGTGTCTGATTTTCTTAAAATGTTGCATTTATTTCCACATCCTTGGGCAGTTTTTACTTTTTCCCATTCTTGTAGATGTGTATTAACATTAAATGCTATGTAAGTGGAAGCTGTAACATGATGAGTCATTTAGGAGAACGTAGGAAAAGAAAGAAAAAAAGGTGAGAGTTGCCAAGTTAAGGGCATAAACACAGAATTTTACCACTGCCATTTTAAACCAGGGTTTTTTAATGATAAAAATTCTGCTGAGTAGTTAGAGAACCCAAAATATATCAGAGAAATTGAAAAGGAGAAAGGCAAAAAGTTCAGTTTTGGAAGCTGTTCTATATTTTCTGTCATCTTAACTGGATGTTAACTTACCTTATGTGACCCTCAAGTCATCCAAAAAATCCAGCCTTTTCAGGAGTACTACAGTAATATTGTAGAAGATCCTATTATGATAGTTTATTGAAATAATGTATTGATGGAGGTAGAAGAATATGATTAAGAGGGATAGTGGGGAACACCCTGGACAGCCAAAAAATAATCCCTTTCAGAATGTTCACAACAGCGTGTATTCGTGGTGATAAACAGGTAAAGTGTTCTAAAATGGTCAGCGTGTACTGTGTGACTTCTATACCTGACTAGTGAATGACACTGAATCTGTCACATGTTAAACTCTAGGAAGAGGAGGATAACAGCAACTACACTCATCCTAGCCAGTCATTCTTAGATAACAGCATTTCTTTCACATGGGATGAAAGAGAGTATAACACAGCACACATAGCACAGGATCTCAAGCAGAACACAGCAACAGTTTCAAAAGGGAGAGTTTTTTATCTGGCATTATTTATACATGCCTGACAGCTAAACTGTCACAAAAGAAGAGAAAATACCTTTTCCTGCTCTAACTGCTTTTTCTATTAAAACCAGAAGAAGCCTTTAGGAACATATTCCTGTGGAGTTGTTTGGCAAGTTTCCTGTGGTATGATCTGTGATTCTCTCTACCCATAATTTTTAAAATAATTGAATAAATTTTAAAAATAATATTTAAAACATTTTGATCATTCATTCTATGCCTCACTACTCCCAGTTTTGACTTGTCACTCTGCCATTTAATTACTCACCCAGTTTTCCTAAAACCAGGTTATAAAAGACCAGAAAGAAGTCTAAGAAGCAGGGGCTGTCACACTGATATGAGAATAACAAGGAAGCTAAATGATAGAAAAGTGATTTAAGGAACTGAGTATCCCACAGGGATCAAGGATTAAAGGATATCCTGCTGGTCCACATTGAGTGCATTACACAACACTAACCAGTCATTAAAGGGAGGAGAAAAATATTTGCTGCTCCAAAGTCTACAACTGTTCTGCTCTTGGCTATATGCCTGGCCCTAGAGTCAAGTTACCAAGGTACAATAAGAAGCAGCCTTAAATATTCTCTTCTGCAAGTCTTATACTACAAAAGTATCTTAACATTGCATACACTGTACACTTAGTTGGATGGGTACCAGGTGTCTAACTCCACTGACTATGATAGCTGCATTAAAACTAGCTTTGTGGTGACTCCTCACCTCCTGACTGCAGGTAGATGTACATGACACTTCCCCCTTCCCATTTTCAGTATGCTAGAGTCATATGAAAACTCCAAGGCTGCAGAGTGAAGTGTTGGTATGGCTAAACATGGGCATTTTCACACTATTGTGTATTCAGCAGAACTCTGTGAGAGTAATAAACTGTCAGTTCCCAAGGGAACATTTAATATAACCTGCATATTGACACTGGCCATCACCTCACACTTGCTTCTGTTATTCGATGATTGCTGAGCGTATAGCCATTTAGACAGGGAATTCACATACCTTCTAACTTTGTTTTGAACAATACTTACTCATCAAAGCTAAGATGTCCTCAGTCTTTTTCTCTAAACATAATATTATGTTCTCACTTCTACCCAGTGTTGATCACTGATGAATGAAATCTCTCTAGCTCTCATAAAGTATGACACCAAATTTCTGAACATTCCCTACACACATAAAATTACTAGATAATTACATCTGAACTGATGTGAAAAAAAATCAGGCGTGTCTTCTCAGATTTTCCCTCCTCCCGTGTTAATTTGTTTGCCCAGAACAAAAGAAGGCACTAGAAGGAAAAATTAACTGCAGTAATATCCACTCCAAGGTCTGCCATCACACTACAGATTTATAAAAATAAATATCATTGGACTTACTATATGACTGGAATATGATCAGGAAAGGGATTCTTCTAGTACTGGATAAAGAGATCTGTGCTTCCCTAAGAATCAACAAAAATACATACAGTAGCATCTTGTTATTAACTGCACAAAGGCAGGATGAAACATTCTTGTCAAAGTATGTTTCTTTTAAGCTTTATTCTCATCACTATACAGTCTTTTGAAGTGTGAGGAAGAGTCAAAGACATCACACTTCAGTATGCTTCCTTTCCTTGAAGGCTCTTTCATTTATTCACAGAGTAGCCCCCCACCCCTCCCTTCAGCCATCATTGGAAATTGTTCTTATCATTGGCTTTTCTTGAATACTCAAGAGTTTGGAAAAGAAACACTTAAGCAATCTTGAACTCAACTAGGGAGAAATTTGTTAAATATACTTGTAGAAATTCCAGGTAACCACTAGTTTACTCCCCAAATCCAGAGTTTTTGAAGGTAAGCATTCTAGTATGGTAATTTCAGATACAAAACATATCTGATTTATTCATGAATAAAGAACACACAACTTTAAATAATTAAATGACTTCTCAGAGAAAAAAACAAGAACCAAAAAACAGGAAAGAAAAACCTCTTTGGAATGAAACTTTGACCCTGAGCTGAAAAATGAACTGTTGTTCCATTAAAAGATTATTTTTCTTCTGCTTAACAGCAGAAGAAATGAAGGGGTGAAAAAACCCCCTCACTTTATATACCCAGAGAAACCTTGTTACTTCTCTACAGTACATACAGCAGCTATCTTCCTGTACATGAAAATTTGTGATATAAATTTTCCATGGCTGAGCAAAGTGGATTTTTGCACAACTGTGCACAGTACATCTCTTCATGCCTGGTGTATTGTTCTCAGCACCCAAGATTATCATTTATGTATGGCACCTATCCATTAAAATGTTACTTTTGGCAAGCTGTCACCAGCAGGAAAAACAGTTCCAAGCAGCATTCACGTTGCTGGGTTTCATTCACAGGCATATTTCTATCAGAATTAGAGGAATGCAGAGTTTTGCCATTTGATGCTCAATGTTGTATTTACTCTAGTCTTCTCAGGCTTGGCTTAGGTTACTAAATTATGTTCTGTTAAACCAATTTATTTATTATTAAACCAATAAATTATGTTCTGTTAAACCAATGTCTGATAAAAAGAAAATAACTTGTGCTTTTTTCTTGTTATTGTTGCAAAAAAACTGTGTGTTTGTGTCTTCAGGGTTTATTGCTTCATTGGTAGCTCTCTATCTGAATCAGAGTGTGGGAAGAAATCTACTGAGGTAGTTTAACTGATGCATTCGCATTATATACCTTTTAATTATAGCTGGCCAAGTTACACAGACAGGAGTGGGCAAGGTAGACAGAACTGCATGGTTTGAAGATGTACATGCCAGATGAGAACACCATTGGAAATTTGGTTATGGAAAGGATGCATTTCTACAGTATTAACCTATTCATCTTTCATGCATGTAATATGTAATCTACATTTATGACTCAGACCCCTGGAAATACTTATTAGAAAGGGGAGACAGGAGGGGGCTCATCCATAGATATTAACTTGTGGCCATGGAAGGCACATGATGTTTGTTGTGAAGGCTAAAGACAGAATGTTGGGCAAGAACCTTTACATAAAACACCATCCTGTAAACCTTTAATCTGCTGCTTTGTATACAGGGTGGAATAAGGAGTATTACTTAAGGACTATTACTGTCTGTGTGAATCACTGTACATATATCTTACATAACTGAGTCCAAATTAGCTGGCAACAGCTACTCTCTAGTTGACATACAGGGCATTGAACTACAACACATCATTTTTATTTCCATAGGTATTGGCCCTTGTCCACTCTGTACTAGGATTCTTTATAAATCATCTGTCAAAGCAGTGGTCCAATAGCCATTTCTTAATGTAGCATTTGTGTCTCTGACATTTTCTACAGTTGTTTATGACCCGTTGTTCAAGTTTTTAAAGATATTCACCTCCTTTCTTCTCCTCTGGTATTTGCTTAATCTGGACAAAAATTCATTGCTGCTTAGTCAATTCCACAATTTAAATGAAAAGAACATTTGAAATGTTAAGTAAAAAAAAATTAAAAATTGTCACATCTATAGACTGTAGGAGGCTTATTGTGTCTGGCTGACAATTGAGGAAACAGCACAAACTACAGAAGGGTCAGATTCTGAATATTGGATCTTCCAATGTAAGGTCTCAGAGGTCCAGTATTAAAACTTATTAGTTCAGAGTCAGATGCATGTGTAAATGTTAGCATTTTTGTTCCTGTGGTTGAAATCTTTTATCCTCAACGACATCTTATTTCAGAAGATATTCCAGTGTTCCAGATGGTAGAAATATCATGAGACCAGAGGGAATTTGAAGGTTTCAAGTAGAAATTGAAGTGTCCTTCTGTGGGAAAAAATTGGTGTTACATACCTGACTCAGGCAAAACAGTATTATTTAAAAAGAAGTAGTAAGGAGCTGTTTTTTGGGTTTGGTTTGGGTTTGTTGTTTGAAAGGCCATTTTTCATAAGAAAATGAATGGCAACAGGAGGAGGAACCTTCGGTTGGCCCATCTAGAAATATGTATGTGTTTGATGCCTAGCAGGAAGAAGAACTGAACAGTACATCAGCTTTTGTACAGTAACTGTAATTGCTCTTAGTCTTTTACCTAATATTTAGACCTAGGAAATAATCAGTGACAATTGTGTATATTATCTAGAGGTAGTGCAGGATTACTTGATAAAGTCTGGATATTGTAACATTATTAACATGCAGGCAGCTAACCTGCAGAAGCACAAAGGCTGCCTGGCAATAAGGAACACTTGTTTTATTCAGTGTGGTTTGGAAATCCCCCTAAACAAAACTATATAGACAGGTAACACCAAAGTAAGAAAACAAGGTAACATATGTGGAAATGTAATCTTTTAGCTCTTTCCATAAAGCAGCCCAAACCTCAATCAGTGAAGAAGAAAAGAAGAAAGTACATTTCAGCTGTTTTATGAGTGATTAAAATTCTCTACTATGTAGTGCTTTGATGCAGTCATGTCAGACACAGAACAAACTCTGTCAAGATTCTGTTCAGTTATTTTTTCAAAGCTTTAAAATTGAATTTCTGACTAGATCTGAAAACCTTTAATCATGTACATCTAATCTACAACAGTTTTGTACAGAAGTAAAAAAAAAAAAACAAACAAAAAAACCCAGCACTGATATAACCAAGAGAGCTCCTGCTCTATCTTTTGCGTTCTACCATCTATGTGCCATCTTCTCACCCTGTAATAAGACTCCAACACACAGCCATTTTCATACCATAGACCAGCTTTGGAGGTATGCTCCAGATCCTCACCAACGTCTGAGCTTCAGCGGACAGATGGCAGACAGAGCCTGAGGTACATTGTCCTGTTTCTACAGCACAGACTTTTAGCACTTTAAGTCTTTGTGTGAGTTTCCACTGGGTCAGACAAGACAGCAATGATCACAGTATCTCCCAAAACTTTTCTACAGTCTATTCCCTGCCAGCAGCCCTGGACTAGTTTCACTGCAGGTTTCTATGATACTCTGACTGATAGAGCAAAGTCCAAGCTTAACATGTCTTCCACCATTCCCTTTCCAAAATCAAAGGAATCTGTGTAGAAGAAATAAAATGGTACGTTCTGCCAATTCATAGAGGCAGTTTTGACATGAGTTTGATCATGGTATTTTCAAAAGCAAAATACTGATGAAACTAATTCACTTTACTATCATGTGTCCATCCATCCTATTTGCTTCAGGTTACTGCTGTATATTTTCACTTAGGAACAGCTGTCCTCATTTTTGGCTGCCAGCAAATATCATATCAGAGTTTGAGATTTTAATAAGTAAAACCATATGCTGTAGGACTATTAAGTCTAGTTGTAATCACAAAAATAAAACCAGAAATACAGAAACACTACTATCCCAGCCTGACCTCTTATAGAAGATGGTGTGTTATAGAAGCTGCTGTCTTATAGAAGCTATGTGACCAGGTGGAGGACAATCATGTTGTAGCTCTGATGTTAAAACCATATGGTCATAGGAGTATCATGTTGTAGTTGCTACTTCACCTGAAAAATGCACACTATTGTACAGCACCAGCTCAGAACAGAGTTAGGGAATACAAACTGAATTTGTACATACAGTGATCTGAATTTGTAATTGTACCTGCAGTGTGAAAAATATATGAGTGTGTGTGGCTGTTTAAGTATTGTCTTCCTCCCTGTTCTCCCTCTGCATGACAGTGTTGTTAAAGTTCATTACTATGGTACTTTTAGGTTAAGCAGCATGGGAATGAAAAAAAAAAAAGTCACTCAAAATTTGACACATTACTGGAATTTGATGGTGTCCTGATGCTCATGAGGGTCATGACTGGAATGGATTTAGTTTTCTTCATAGTAGCTCATATGGTGCTGTGCTTTGAATTTTTGACCAAAACAATGTTGGTAACACCACAGTTTTTAACTATTGTTGAGCAGTATTTGCACAGTGTCAAGGCACCCCTTCTGACTCTCCAGCAAGCAGTCTGGGGATGGGCAAGGAGTTGGGAGGGGAGACAGCTGGGACGACTGACCAAAACTAACCAAAGGGATATTCCACACTATATGACATCATGCTCAGCAAGGAAGGGAGGGGAGTTTTAGGGTAGGTAGCTATTGCTTGGAGACTGATTGTGTGTCTGTCTACTTGTGGGAAGTGGTGAGTGATCACCTTTTTATCATTGGTTTTTGGTGTGGGTTTTTGTTTTCTTTCTTCTTCCTCTTTCCTTGGCATATTAAAATGTCTTAACCTTGACCCATGAGTTTTCTCTCTTAGTTCTTCCTATTCTCTTCCCTGTCCTGCTAAGTGCAGTGAGGGAGAAATTGTCTGTGTGGTGCTTAGTTGTTAGCTGGGGTGAACACACCACACATTTTAAACCAAATTTTTGCACAAAATTTTTTAACTGTTTGTTTTAGCTTCAGAGGATAACATGAGAGGGAAAGTGAACACCATATCTCCCCCCTAAAATCAAAAGCCTGCAATAGTAATTTACAAATGATAGAGAATTGCTTTTTCCTGGAAAGTGACTCTTTTTCCCCTCTATGATCACAGGTCATAGGCAGTAATAATTGTAAGCAAAACTGTATTAAGCGTCAGGATTTTTACTAATGCAGTAGCTCTGAGAGGACTAGTTACATTTTCTATGTCATGTTAGGCTGTCCAGAAAGTTTAAAAAAGTCTTTAGCACTCACTATAAACTGAGAAGCTCATGCAGACCTTCATTTTCTAGTGTCCATAAATATGTTAATTTTAACATTTGCCACTGCTTTTCCTTCCAGAAATGATCCTCACAGTGGGCCCACCACTTCTGACATTTTCCTTTGTTTTGTAGAGATAGTAGCAACCTGGAAGTGCTTTCCCCAGGCCCCTTGTGACAAGAATTCATAATATTAATTGCCAAAAATTACAAGCTGCAAGTAGTTTTATCTAACAAAGCTGCTCTGTGGCTTCCTCAAGACAATATAGTACCATTTATGTCCCAAGCAAGCACTTAAGTATGTAAATAGGAAAAAGCCCAAAGTATAATTAATATTTAAAAAGTAAAATGTCAGGCTCAGTTAAACAGTTTTTCAACATCCATCTTTTTCTTTTTTTCTTAAATCACATTTTCCTCAGAGAAATGTGTTTTGGGACCTAACTGAGCAACTTTCAATTGATCAGAGCTAAGTGCTTTACTGCAAAGTGCCAAGAACTACATAGCTATGTAAGACTCAGATCTAGATTGAGGGAAAAATACCACTTAACTCTTAAACATCTGAGCATGTATAATCATGTGTCATTTCTACTTTTTTTTTTTTAAGAACATAGAAGAAGGAAAAAAATCCCAAACAAATAAAGAACATATTAGGAGGAAACTGTCACTAGATGCAGAAAATAAAGAGGACTGCTTACTAAGCATATGTAAATAAAAATCTCTATTTTACAGTCTTCTGGAGTCTGTGGTAAAATCAAAGGAACTCAAAGTTCTTTTTACTGACATATGTCAATAATGACAACTTTTATTCTCCCAGGGTAACCTCACAGAATTTTTAGCTTCATGTTACAGAATAGGAAACCCCAGAGCAGGGATCTTAACAGAGGTATCCAACTTCCTGTAAAAGGGCAGAAGTCCTGCAATAGAATTTGAAGATAAATGTAATTCTGGTGTGTAGTCCTAGATTTCAGATACAAAATTAACTGTTCTACTAAAAAATATGGAAGAAAAATCTACTTTTTAGAAAGAATTTGGCAGTTGCTCTAACATGAATAAATTTCTATTTTGTCCTAGCAGCACTATACTGAAATTATGATCTATGGGAAGTAAAAATCTATAGATATCAGAGCTTCAGAGATTATTTCTCCCCCTCCAAAACCCCACCAAACCCAGAGAAGATCTATAAATAGTTTTCTGTCCTTTTTTGCATGCCCATAGTTAAATGATCAATCTCATTTAAAAATACATATGAAAAAGATCTTCTGAAATAAAATAGACTTAGATAAAAACCAAATACAGCCAAATGACCAGCAAGTACAACCAATGAATGAATACAGTCAAAGACCCAGCAAACTACCAAACTGAATAATAACAAATGAAGAAATAGTCTGCTCTCTGGTAATCAGAATTTACAGAATTTTGAAATATCTGAATTCCCAGGGCCAATTAATAACTGTGTGATTTGAGGCTAGTCTAACTCTAAGTGTCTCCATTTATCAATGGTGAATTTAGATACAACATATTATTTTCTAACACTAATATTTTGGGAGCACTTAAATTCAACTGTCAGGTAAGTCCAAAAGTGCCATATGCTGTGCAAACATAAAAGTGATAGAACACAAAATAAGTCTCCTCTCAGTGTTTACAAAGTGCTAGGACACATTAAGCCAAGTCAAAGGTAAAGGTGTTTGCTTTCAGATAAAAGCACTAAAACTCAGGTGAACAGAGGAAGACCCCTCTTATTGCCAGTGAACTTTTTATTGCAGAGCAAATGAGACAGGCAGTTTTCTGAGGAATCTGGTCCATCATAAAGATAGACGTCAAGTTGTTAGTGTAGGAGTAAATATGTCATCATAGCAGCTGCTGGAGGAACCAGATACTGCTAGGGCTGAACAAAAGTTGCTGAAGCCAGGAAACAGCTGTTCAAACTATAGCCTCTGACATACTAACAACCCTGTAGACTAACAAGAGGGAGAAAGCAAGATGTGCTGATTATCAGATAGCAGATGAAAATTTGCATCAGTTTCCTGTAAATTACAAGGTTAAGTCCCTTTTCCAAAGGTCAGAATGGAACTTGGGATGATGATTTGGAATACCCAAATTTATCTCCATTCTTTTATGGCTAAGAAAACAACAGCTTAGCAGATGACACCATGATCTGTAAAGACTGGCTAGCCTACACTTGCTCAGTAAGTGTTTTTGACATCTCTTTTCTGTTTGTAATGTTTAGCAGTACAAAAATAATGTTCTGCTAATTTGGATCTCTGAGAAATATAAGAGCGTGTACTTTGCTTTATTACCCCCATATACATTTGCATAAGAGAATTAGAATTATTCTTACAGATGTCAGCTAATTACAAAATACAAAGCTAAAAATATTTGGTCCATATGACAAAAACATAGAATCATAGAATCATCTAGGTTGGAAAAGACACTTAGGGATCATCAAGTCCAATCATTAACCTAACTCTGCTAAGTCCACCACTAAACCATGTCCCTAACTGCCACATCTACATGTCTTTTAAATACCTCCAGGGATGATGACTCAACCACTTCCCTGGACAGTCTCTTCCAGTACTTGACAACCTTTTCTTGAAGAAGCTTTTCCTGGTATCCAACGTAAACCTCCCTGGCACAACTTCAGGCTATTTCTTCTCATCTTATCCCTTGTTACCTGGGAAAAGAAACCAACACCCATCTTGCTACAACCTTTCAGGTAGTTGTTGAGCTCAATAAGGTCTCCCCTGAGCCTCCTTTTCTCCAGGCTAGAAAACCCCAGTTCCCTCAGCTGCTCCCAATAAAAATTGTTCTTTAGACCCTTCATCAGCTTTGTTACACTTCTTTGGACATCATCCTCAATGTCTTTCTTGTAGTGAGGGGCCCAAAACTGAACACAGTATTCAAGGTGCAACCTCACCAGTGCTGAGTACAGGGAGACAATCACTCCCCTAGTCCTGATGGCCACACTATTTCTGATACAAGCCAGGATGCTGTTGGCCTTCTTGGCCACCTGGGCACTCTGATGGCTCATATTCAGCCAGTGGTTGACCAACACCCCCAGGTCCTTTCCTGATGGGCAGCTTTCCACCCATTCTTCCCCAAACCTGTAGCACTGCATTGGGTGGTTGTGACCCAAGTGCAGGACCCGGCACCAAGCCTTGTTGAACCTCATACAACTGGCTTCAGCCCATTGATCCAGTCTGTCCACATCCCTCTGATGAGCTTTCCTACCCTCAAGCAGATCAACACTCCCTCCCAACTTGGTTTTGTCTGCAAACTTGCTGAGGGTGTACTTAAACCCCTCACCCAGATAAAGATATTAGTCAGAACTGGCCCCAGTACTGAGCCCTGGGGAACACCACTTTTGACTGGCCACCCACTGGATTTAACTCCATTCACCACCACACTTTGGGCTCAGCCATCCAACCAGTTTTTAATCCAGCAAAGAGTACACCCATCCAGGCCATAAACAGCCAGTTTCACCAGGAGAATGCTGTGGGAAATGGTGTCAAAGGCCTTACTGAAGTCAAGGTAAACAACATCCACAGCCTTTCCCTCATCCAATAAGCAGGTCGCCCTGTTGTAGAAGAAGATCAGGTTTGTCAAACAGGACCTGCCTTTCATAAACCTATGCTGACTGGGCCTGGTCACCTGGTCGTCCTGTACGTGCTGTGTGATAGCACCCAAGATGATCTGCTCCATCACCATCCCTGGCACCGAGGTCAGACTGACAAGCCTGTAGTTCCCCTGATCGTCCTTCCAGCTGTCTTGTAGATTGGCATCACATTTGCTAACTGTGACCTCTCCAGTTGGCCAGGACTGCTGGTAAATGACTGAAAGTATCTTCGTGAATGCTTCCTCCAGCTTCCTCAGTACCCTTGCGTGGATCCCATTCTGCCCCATAAACTTGTGTGTGTCTAAGTGGTGTAGCAGGTCACTAACTATTTTCCCTTGGACCATGGGGGCTTCACTCTTCTCCCCATCTCTGCCTTCCAGCTCAGGGGGCTGGGTACCCAGAGAACAACTGGTCTTACTATTAAAAGCTGAGGCAAAGAAGACATTAAGTACCTCATTCTTTTCCTCATCATTTGTCACTGTTTCCCCCTGCATCCAATAAAGGATGGAGAGTCTCCTTAGCCCTCCTTTTGTTGCCAATGTATTTATAGAAACATTTTTGTCTCCTACAGCAGCAGCCAGATTAACTTCCAGCTGGGCTTTTTGCCTTCTAATTTACTCCCTGCATAGCCTCACAACGTCCTTTTAGTCCTCCTGAGTTGCTTGTCCCTTCTTCCAAAGATCATAAGCTCTTTTATTTCCTGATTTCCAACCAAAGCTCTCTGTTCAGCCAGGATGATGTTCTTCCCCCACAGCTTGTCTTCCAGCACGTAGGGATGGCCTGCTCTTGATCCCTTAATGTTTCTTTCTTGAAGAATGTCCAGTCTTCCTGGACATCTTTACCCTTAAGGACTGCCTCTTTCAACCAGGCTCATAAACAGGTCAAAGTCTGCTCTCCGGAAGTCCAAGGTGGCAGTTCTGCACCCTCATTACTTCTACAGGAACTGAATACTATCATTTCATGATTGCTGTGCCCAAGACAGCCTCCAACTATCACATCACTCACAAGTCCTTCTCTGTTCATAAAAAACAGGTCCAGCAGGGCGCATTTTCTGGTTGGCTCACTCACCAGCTGTGTCAGGAAGCTATCTTCCACACACTCCAGGAACTTCCTAGACTGTTTCCTCTCTGTTGTATTGTGTTTCCAACAGACATCTGTTAAATTGAAATTCCCTTGTGAGAACATGGGCTAACAATTGTGAGACTTCTCCTAACTGCTTATACAGTATTTTGTTTGCCTCTTCACCCTGGTTGGGTGGTCTATAACACACTCCCACCATATCTGCCTTGTTGGTCTTCCCCTTGATTCTTATCCATAAACACTCAACACTATTGTCATTATCATCAAGCTCTAGAAAATCAAATCACTCCCTAACATACACCCCCTCTCCTTCCTTGCTTCCCCCTTATGAAGCCATCCATTGCAGCACTCCGGTTGAGTGAGTCATCCCACCATGTTTCCCTGATGGCAGCTATGTCATAGTTTTCCAGCTGCACAATGACTTCCAGCTCCTCCTGTTTGTTGCCCATGCTGCATGCATTGGTGTAGATGCACTTCAGTTCAAACATCAATCCTGTCACCTTTTTTGGGAGAGAAGTTCTAATTCCTATGTGACTGTTCTCAGGTGTTTCTGTGGTTTCTAACCCATCAACAACTCTTATGTCTTTGCTGTCATGTGGATCTCCATCCCCTGTTCCCACTGAGATGGCTAGGGTGCTGCACACATTAGTTTAGGGACATTTCAAATGTTCTCCAGTGTACTCAGCACATCATGGAGCAGACTGAAGGAACTCACTAGCACACCGTTCCTCAAACATTGACATGCCACCCCATGGCTTATCTCTAGTGCGCCTGGTTTTATCCCCTTCTCCCTTCAAATCTAGTTTAAAGTTCTGTCAATAAGCCCTGCTAACTCCTGTGCAAAGACCCTTTTCCCGCTTTGAGACAGGTGTACCCCATCTGTCACCAGCAGGCCTGGTGTCATGTAGACTGACTCATGATCAAAAAAACCCAAAATTCTGTTGGTGACACTGGTCTTGGAGCCATGTATTGATGAGCTGGGTCTTCCTGTTTCTTTCAAAATAATTTCCTGAAACCGTAAGGATAGCGGAAGAAATCATTTGTACTCCAGATCCCTTAACCGGTCAACATTCAGTCAAGAACATCTTTGTAAAGTTGGTAGACCAAATTTGAAATGAACATGAAAATCCTCTCTTTGAAAGCAAATATTATTTTGAATAATATATTATTATGATTAGTTATGAAGTTTCACTAGATAAAATTACATTAATTTCTTAATTTTTATTTCTGAAAGCAAAAGCTTAAAGCTACTTGTTTTATGGATTCTTGAAAAGCAGAGGAGGCATTGTATAATGTGATAGAATAATGTAGGTAGTCCAGGCGGTAGGAATAAATAATCCAAAACAGAAAAAAAAGACCAGATGTTTTCTCTCAGAAAGTGGACTAGTTTTTATTCAACTGTTTCTAAAGTGTTCACCTTTAGGCACAGATGAAATACGGAAAATGTCATTAAAAAGGTGAATGTTTTGAGTGACTTGGAAATAACAAGTTACACTGGAAATTGTTTTGCATAACAGCCACTCTGCAACATTTTTAACCTTGAGAATATTTTCATGCTTTACAAATAAAAAGACCTAAAATGACTTGAGGCTTTCAAACTGTGCATGTTTGAGATAAGAGAGATACACCATACAGTACCCACCACAAGTTTTAATATCACACCCGTAGAATAAGGTCATTCTATTAAGAGACACTTCATTTGCAAAATACGATTTATAGCAGTAACAATGCAGTAAAATTACAAAATGTCATGATAGAAATGTCAATGATTTATCACCACAGAATTACCATTATTGTCCATCTGATGCATTTGGATAAGTGGTACAGTGCTCTTGTAGTTAAGTACTGGACTAGAAAAGGAGAAACACGAGGTGAGTCATGTATGATCTTGGACAAGGCCTAACCACTTCTCACTTAATTGCTCTTCCTTATATCACATGAATTTATTGTATGTTTATCTCTCCAGATGTTGTGACCAGATGCTGTAGTGGTAGAGTCAGTTAATACAGTGATTTCTACCTGAGACACAATGTATAAATTGTTGTCATCCACTACCAGATAAGACTGTTGGGAAATGGAAATTGGGCAGACCTTCTGGTTGATTCCTAGCAGAAATGTCCCCAAAAGTTCCAGTAGCTATTTTTCCTCTTTAGAATATTTGTTATTACAGTGACATGACTACTATAATAGATATCCAGTTTGTCTTTGAAGTATTCTTCTAAGGTAGCAATATAATATTAAATACTGCAGTTTTCCTTCTGTTTGTCATAGCCTGAGTGACTGTTGGGTAACTGGGGAACATTTCTTTGATGTGATGGAGGCAGTTAGTGCTGATAAATGTTTTTTCAGAAGGTTTTACTGCCTTGTTTTATTAGATAAGACTATTATTTCCTGGATATTTACAAACAGTAGACCATTAGCAGAATACAGTACACATCATCCATATGATACTCTTTGAGTTAGCTCATGTTAATAGGCTCATTTATTCTTCTGGAGGGTCTGGACCTACCTCTAAAGTGATAAAGTTATTTTTTTATAGATTACAGTGAATGTGTTCAGTAGACCTTTCACATCAATCACTGCCATAGAATAGGAGATGTAGCTGGTAAGGTAGTATAAGACACATGCAGAATTCTATCAAAACTATTTAGACTTTTCTGGACATCTAACAAGTTACTACACGAAGTCTTTGCAATACAAAAAAATATATAAACCACAATACCAAACACTCTTCTTGGAGGCTGTATATGACATGTTCATATTCAAGCTATAATGTCTGAAGAAGGATTGCAAATAATTAAAAAACAAGTATAAACAGACCAACCATATCTTAGCCAGGTTCTAACAACTGTGCTTATTACTTCCTCAATGAACTGTGAAAAAATAACCCTTTCTTTCAAGGAGCATGGATTTTTGTGAGTTGGGGGAGCTACTAAACTGTTGTTCAGAGTTAACATGGTAAGTGCCCTGAAAGTTCAGTTCCATTCATACATATGCTGAGATGTACATGTATGCATACGCTAATGCAAATTCCTGTACCCTGGTATTTGAGAAAAGTTTATGTCACCTGCGTTCTTGTCTGAACCAAGTTGATGCATTTAAATGTGTCATTTAAGGCCAAGGACCCCTCTGTCTTTAACAATATTAGTCAAGCCATACTGAAGTGTAGGATCTGGGTGTGACTTTGCTTTATACATGGATTCAGACTTGCTGTATCAGACAGAAAGAAAATGAAGCACAAAGTAACTGTCCTGAAACTGCACAAGAACTCTGGCATACAGTGCAGTCTGTTTCCCCCAGTCCATCCAGAGAGAGGTAACAGACTGGGATGTTCCTCTGCATGACTGGGTGTGCCTGATCCATGGGGTTTGGGGTAGGCCTTGCACATTCTGCTTGGAGTGATGGAGGGAATCCAAGGGAGGGAAGGACCTGCTGGCATTGGAGGTGATGTGGACAGGAGCAGCCTGCAGATGGATCCAGGAGTAGCTTGGTTAAATGACAGAGCTTCTCACGTGGGAGGAGATGCCTGTAAGGATGCAGGGTGCAACAGAGATGCTGTCTGTTGTGTAGCTGTTTCTAACAAGCCCGTCTTAGACATGTCTTTCTAGGCTGCTGTTATAAAATCTATATTACCTTAAACAGCCTTTGGGGGCTGACTGCTGGAGGTGCAGGCACACATACCTCAGGACTGTGCTTGCAAGTGGTCCCTGCAAGGGGAGGGGTCCATGCACAAGCCACAGAAGCAGCTTATGGTTGTAGCTTCACCTGGCACCCAGAATGTCAGCAAGAAAATGCTGTAGGAGACTGGCATTCTCTGACTGTGGGGTGATGACAACAGTCTGTACCTTTTGTTCAGTCTAACACAGCATGAGCCTTTCCCATCCTGCTCACTGCAGAAAAATATTTCTTCTCCTTCCCTGAGCAGAAATCACTGGAGATGGTTAGTGGTAGATGATACCTCTCATATCATCCTAGAGGGAGCTTTGCTTCTGCCTCAGGGCCCTGTAAGACAACTCCTGTCAGAAACCCCAGAGCCTGGGAGGTTTTTTATGTGGCAGCATATGCCAGCTAAAATCAGGGGCATTAGTTTCTGAATTTGTCAGCCTCAAAGGAGATGCAACTGTTTATCCGTTATTTTATAAAACATAATTTCTTTTTCCACCCAGTGGTCTGATACTACAATAATTACAAGGCCATTAATGAGCTGAAGCAAAGTCACATGATGGTCTCCATTGTTACCTGTGTTTACTATATGATTTAGTTTTGCTAGTGCTGCCTCTGGGCTGTTTTACTTAGTTTGACTTCTTCCCTCTTTTTAAATAACTTCTATTGAACTTTTAAATAATTACTATCATCTCGAGTAAGATTTACATCACTTGCTATTTCCAAAGCCAAATCTGTTTTTAAAGTTTCTTTGTGTCTCCATACAACTCTGATGTTATTAAAAGACTATGTTTGCTGCCCTGGAATTTGTGTTTGTCACTTTACCAGACCAAGCAACAATACTTTAAAGTTCTTTTTGCTGCCTCTGTATAGTAAATGAAGTAGCTGTATTTGGTTCTTTACAGGCAAAGAGGAAGACAAAATATTTTATTTGTTTGGTGATGCTATGTAAATACATATGACACATTTGCGACAATATATAAAATATACCTCCTAAAAGAAAAGGAAAAGACACAGACAAGACATTAGACATGCTAAATAATGATTTTCTCTTTCACAGTTATTTCGTTCTGTAGAATATTGCATCAAATAAGGCCGTTTCACTGATGTGTCTAGATTTTTTAAAAAAATTACATAATTAATTGCCAATAAAGATTAGTAGTATATTATCTTTAGAGATGATCTGGCTCATTAGTAGGCTTTCTGTTTGTAGCTGTAAGATTAAAGTTTATTAATATAGTTTTTGAAACTCTTTTCTGAAATTCAGGCCACAAAACAGCCACATCTTTTATCACCTGTCACCTGTCACATATTTTTGGAACAATGTATATAGAACACCAGCCACAGTTATCCCAAGAATATAACTTTCCAACTCACCCATGAGCACTTATTTCTAACAATTACAGATAATAAAATATTCTTAAAGGTTTCAAAATACTGTTATGATCATCAGGGAACTGAGATACTGTTAGCACAAGGCAGATGTGTGAGGCATTATCAAAGCAAGTGAACAAATTTTCTGGAGTGACTCATTTGTATTTCTTCATTTTAGCCAATTCTCTTAATTTTTTTAAGAATACTTTGGTTTTGAAGGATAAAAAACTCTTATACCAGAAAATGGAAGTAGGAAAAAAATTATTTATTTGAGAAGCAGTCCACAGAGTCCAACATTCAAGCTTTTTTTCTAATTAATTACTCAAGGCAGATATTCAGAGAAGGGATTGGCTCTGAAGGCCAGAATTTCTGGCTTTCTGATGTTTTGTTCATTGGAAATTTTGTCTTTAAGTAGTCACAGATTGTTTTCTTTCCTTTCTGATGTGCAATATGAACTTCTTTCAGAACATTTTATTTGGCAATATAGGGCACAGTTACATTACTGATAATTTGTCCTTTGTACTCTACAGTACAGTACAGTTAAAGAGTCATGAGACTGTGATTTAATTATTATTTCTTTCCAGCTCATGTTGCTAGCAGAGGTGATTGATTGAACTTGCAAAATTTCTATCTGGATTTTGTTTACCCCTTTGCTAGATAAATTCTGATTTTTGATTCAGATTTTGGTTTTTGTCACCATCTAAGAATAGGACTGAAAAAAAGATTTCAGACTGGGTTCTGGCACATCTTTTTCTTGCAACAAATCCAGACATTCTGAGGCAGAATTTGCTTTTAGCCAATATCTATAGATTACATGTCTTCCCAATAAAATAACTGCACAGAATAACTGTCATTTTACATCCTATGTAGTCTTCTATCAGCTGACTCAAATAACTCCTTATTGCTACATCAAACTATCTTAATAAATAATAGGTTTCTTTGGTACAAAAGTAATGAAAAATTTGTCTTTTTTACAACCAACAAATTTTGGTTTTTAGCACTACCTAAGAGAGCTGGTTTGTGACTCTGCTGAAGTCAACAGATTCAACAAGGTAGGAGTCTAGATATTTTCTGCCAAATCCTCTTTGTTCAGTCATCATTTTACTGGGAACCCAATACTTTAAACAAGAGCTGAGAGCCTAACTGCTTGGTCAAATCTGTCCAGCAGTGCACTCAGTGGTGCTGTTTGTCCCTAGTGCATGTTGTGGTTTAACCCCAGCTGGCAGCTGAGCCCCACGCTGCAGCTCACCCCTCCCCAATGGGGTGGAGGAGCGAATCATAAGAGTAAAAGTGCAAAACCTTGTGACCTGAGATGAAGAAAGTTTAATAGGTAAAGCAGTCGGCTAGCAGGTGTTTAGCCATTTCGAGGAAAGCAGGGCTTCATCACTGTTTTGCTGATTAGGGATATCAATTAAACTCAGACACCAGAGTGAAAAGAGCAGGCGTATTTTACTAGAAATAACTAAATAATAGAACAATAATACAGAAAACACACAGTAAGAAAAGACAGAATAGTGCACTTAAACAAATAGGAAAATACAGGGTAATGCATCAAATCATTACTACTTGAGAGAGAGAATAGTGATTGAGAAAGATACATCACCACTTGCATACGTTACCATCATCCAGATCCGCAGTCGCTGGGGAGCCCCGGTTACAGTGAGGATTTGGAGAACCTTTCCCTGCAAGTGAGAAATCCAACGCGGTGCATCCACCCGTAGGTGAGGCTTCCAAAGTCGCTGCAAACGGGCCCAGCCTTATATACCTAAAAATCAGTAAGCCAGAAGAGGTGGCATCTTTTGTTTTAAGCGGAAATATCTGGAGTCAGTCTCATGTTAGATTTTCCCAGAGCCTGGCCAGGGCTCAGGGAAAAAACTAAGGGAGGTTTCCCAGCTTATCTAGTTGATTTATGAGCAAGGTCACACACCAGGTCACAGGGCCAGACAACTGTCTTTGTGGCCCTGTTATCTTGTTTACACACACAAAGAAGGATACATGTTTTATGATGTTTAAGCTACATTTTCTATACATATTTCACTAATGACTACATACTGAGTTAGCAATTTCGGTTCAGGGCCTGTTGCTCAGGCTTCAATATTCCCACCTTTTACATCAGGATAGGTAATTTGCTATAACTTAGTATAATATCTGTTAGCACAATGCTTATCAGTTATAAAACATACAGGATTCATCTATAGGTCAACTCTGGTTTGGGCCTATTGTCCAAGCCTTAGCACTTCAATCACACATAACGGTTACAGGGAGAATTGGGAAGACAAATGCCATAACTTTGAGTGTCTTCTCTTCCTCCTTCTTCCCCCAGATTTTATTGCTGAGCATGACATCATATGGCATGGAGTATCCCTTTGGCTAGTCTGGATCAGCTGTCCCAGCTGCATCCTATCCCAAAGCCTTGTGCACCCCCAGCCTGCTGACTGGAGGAGCAGTTTGAGAAACAAAGACTTTAATGTTGTGTGAACACTGTTCATCAATAGCTAGCACATGGGTGTGTTATCAATAGAGTATGGGTCAAAACCCCAAAACATAGCACCCTGTGAGCTGCTACGGAGAAAATTAACTCTATCCCAGCAAGCTTTTGAATAACTTTCAATTTTTAAATTAGTTTGATTTTCTTATAATCACTTTGTAAATTGGTAAATCATTATTTAAGTGTTCCTTTGACTTGGATTTTGGAGATACTGGAGCTATTCCAGCATATGATTCATGTAAGAAGAGTATGATTTTGTGAATTCAGGACCTGATAGAGTTCATTGTGCTACTACAGATCTGTTCAAGTTTCATCCTTGTAAAAAGGACTTATTGAGGAAAATAAGTAAATAAAATCTCTCATAGACCATAAAACTTGAAAAATAAATCAATGAATTCTTGAAAAAATAGACCTATTTTATTTTTATTAAGGCCTTAAAATCGGTTGCTTTAATACCTTTGTTTTCGTCAAACTTTTAAGTGAATTCAATGATTCTATCATGAAGTTTAAGATAAGAAGAAATTTTTCCACGGTAACATCTGGGATAGGCTAAGATAAATTATTGGAACCAAACCTTTGATTTCTCTTCTCAATAAACAGAGTAGTCACACACATTTTATCCCTTCCTCTATCAGTTAATTTGTAACCTGTCACCTTTTGCTATGCAGAGACACTGCAGGCAGGGTCATATGCAATTTATGTTACCAATTACCTAGTGGTTAATAAACATAAAAAGTGGTTAGGGGGATCATGATAGCTGGCTAAACATGAGTAAATACACTATAGCTGCTGAAAGAACCTCACAAGCTTCTAGTGGCCAGGCAGCTATCGGTCAGGTAAGACAGGGTTGGTTTCCATCAGATCAGTTTCACATAGTCCTTGGCAGATTTGATCTTTGAACTTCCTAGATCGTTCTTTTGACTCTGTTGTTTTACTTGGAGCCTCATATACGGTCTTGTGTCAGTACAACTGGAATCTTGCCAGTACTGTTACTCTGCAGCATCACCTTTTTGTTTGGACTTCTATGTTGCATGTCTTAGCTTTAGCCATCTTGCTGCTGAGTAAAGTAGCAAGTAAAGCTGGGCCAAGCCCCCAGACCTGCACCTCACAATACTGAACACAGTGTCAAAGACTGATGTTACCACAGACTGGGTGTTATGAAAAAAGAAGCACACCGAAACAGTGAGTTTTCACCACTGCGCCATACTTAACCCACAGAAAAGAAGGCTGAAATTAGGAATGTTAAGTCCAAAACAGCTGTACCCTTTGGCCTAAGCAGAAGGGAAAGCTCAGGCCAAGCTCGGTTGCTGGTAGGAATAGGCAAATACTGCGTTCTCCCTTCCCTGAGATGCCAACATAAAATTCAGTCTCAAGGAGAAGTTGTCCCTGCCCTCTCTCACACTCAGCTTTTCCCCATTGCATCTGCTGGTCTTCTGAATGGGGATATTACAGCTGTGTATCTTGTAACTGGAAAGAAATTCCCAACTGTTCATCCTGGAAGGGAGATCCAAGATAGGGCAGGGGTCCATATGCCAGATAAAATGTGAGGTAACCCTGTTATATCTAGTCCATGCATAAGCATAAAAAAATTGAAATTATGATGATTAGGTAATTTTTTGTTTTGAAGGACATCCTGAAGATGACAGTGGTGAGGTATAATACATGTAGGATTTTCTACCCACCCTGACCTGCAGCCACAGGTATGACTGGCATTATGTTGCGCAGTAGAGACATCCTCATCTTCCTCCTATCTTGGATCTCCTGCTTTACAGGTATTTGCGCTGTCAGAATTGTACTCCCTTTGAGAAATTTCCAGTAACAGGGCATGTGAATGGTCAGGATTTCACATGGGTACTGGCTTGGAAGACCTGTGCATGGATATAGATGTAATCCATTCTTGACAGGTTCACATATATTGGGCTTCCTGAACCATGCAATGAGTCTTCACAAACTGCAGAACTCATGAGTACAGAAATATTATTTATTGGTTAATACATATAACACGTAACAGACAGATAGAAGTAACATGCTACCAGACTACTACTACTACAGCATCCTTACCACTCACAGTACAGTCATCCAGTGAGTCTCTGCTGCCCACACACATGGCAGCTAGGTGTAGAAGTGTGCTCCTTGCATCAGGCTGATCCTCAGTATTGCTGAGCTGCTGTTTGTACCCTCTGGTGGTTTTCTTGGGATTTGGCTATTTTACACCATTTTCTGTTGGAAGTTTTCTCTGAGTTACTATTGGGTTTCACTTCTAAGATAAGACTTCTTGTAAGAAGCCTGCTGGTTGCCTTACAGCTCAGTAGGATATTTTTCATGGTAAAATACAGAACTAGGTCCCAAGTCACATATCTTGTCTGACACCCCTTGTCACACATCCATGAGCTGTGGGATGAAGGTCCTGTCCCTGATGGCTCAAGGACACTGACCTTCTCATGATTGTCCTTATCCTTTAGGTTTGGTGCCAAGGCACCAGTTACAACACTGCCTGGTGGACTGCAGTTGCAAGTCATGTTCAATGTCTTTTAATGGCTCTAACCACAACTCTGTCCAGACTTCCTCCTGTCCCTATGGTTTGCTCAGAAGGCTGTGTTGCTCTTCACTGCGGGTCTCATACAATAGCATCTTCTGGTTTTGTTAGCAAGAACGTCGTATCAAGGTTGTAACTAATAGCACTTCTAACATTAAAACTCAAAAGTGGAGCATAGTCTCCAACTGTAACGTGATTTTAAAACTATATGAAAAATAACCTCATCTGTAGAATACAATTAATGCTGGGACTCTAATAATTTGGACATTTTGTGTAATGACTAAGATTTTCTGGTTTTGTAGCTGCCAGTGTAGAAAATGAAACATTGGTTCTGAAGGTTAACCATGCATGTCTGATCATATCTGTTGGTCTTATTATAAAGCTCCTCCTTACAAACGTTGTGGTATGATAGCTAATAACTATAAATACTAAAAAGAGTTTTATTTATGTTGAATACCTGCTCTTCATTAACAATATTGTTCATACAGGATGTTCTCAGGCATAAATAATTTTGCTTTACAGTAGTAATTGGAAACACATCTATTTACATTAAGTGTATTTGGTATGCACTGCTGTCATGATCTATAGAAACATCAGTCAGTGGTTTATATATGAATGAAGAGTGGTGCAGAAAATGAGTATCAGGCTTCCACATCTAGGAGTACTTATTGACTGCTAATAATTAGATTTGGGTAGAAGCATCTGTTGGTGACTAAAATACAGCAGTAACGTGATCTTTAAAAATGTTGTTCTAGGGGTCTGAGCTTCATGCTGTTCCAGGGACAAGCAGTGTCTTGAGCTTTATGTCTTTAGGCCTTTTCCCAAACACTTATGACTTTAATTTGAACTTTTTTTTAAGACTGTAAAATTTGTTAGACTTTTGTTTGTCAAATCACTTCAGATGATGTCTTCAATGAATTTTTTGTGGAAGTGACAGTCTCTTGATTGTAACTTTTTATGGTATAATTATTAATCTAAAGTAAAGCCTAACACCACCAAGGTATTAATATTTATGAAAATAACAGCAGCTATCAGCTTTTGTTTGTCTCTTGCGTTTGGTGCAGTTGTCTATTAAGAAAGTTTATCTAACTGGCATTGCATATGGCCCATTTATGTACACTTTCTGTTATAGACTATTAATTCATACAGCAGATCTCTGCTCTACCTAACTTATTAACTAATATTTTGTTAATGACTATATTCACTAATTTTGAGCTGCTGCTTATAGTTCTTATGACAGCAAAAGCTAAATAATACTGCCCTGAACGTTGTTCTGAACTTATGTTTGTGGCTGTTACAGTCATAGTTTCGGAGGGATTGGAGCAATGAACCATATGGTTTCACTTTAAACTAAAGTGAATAAAGAAACGTACAAGATGAGCATGCCTTGTTGCTTAGATTTGAAAGAACCAAATAACAGACAGTTGCTGACATATTTTCCATTTTTTACCTTTCATTATGATCTTGATGAAAAGTCCATCATCTGATATAATCAGACAGGAATAACCACACATATGAATAAATATGAACCTCAGCCTGCATTGTTATTTCCCTATGCCCACATTCTACAAATCCCTGACAGTTAAGGAGGCAGAGGGCAGTGGAGTAGCAGAAGATGGTGAAGAACACAAAACCCATTACAGTGTCACAGGAACCTAGTGTGGATATATTGAAAATGGCTGGCCCACATGAACTTAGTAAATCTGTGACACATCAGAGAGAAATCTCAGTTCACTTGATTGCAGTTTTATGTTTTACCCAGAAGGTTACTTGAAACACAGATTCCAGGCCAGGCAGAAGAATAGAGGGAAAAAGAAGCACCTCATCTAGATTTTACTAACTCCAAGCCAAATTCTTAGACTTATTAAATGATCTGAACTTAAAAAAATTATAACAATACTATGACATAAAACCTGATGAATCACAGGCATAGAAGGAAGCTTTGTAACCCCAGTGATTCAATTTTTCAAAATCTTTACCTTTCAGAGAAGGCTGCTGTGCATACTTATGCATACTTTTATGACCCCTTATTTATTTCTTCGTTTAAGTTTCCAGAATCCTGATTATTAAAAATGCCAGCAACCCTTCATATTGAGTGTCAATACAGCTGACACAAGTATTGCCTATTTGTCACAACACCCTAACATTCCCAGTGTTTGCTTTGTAGCCTGTCATAGTACAAAGCAGTGTCATTTCATATGTGACATTTCAAAGCTGCAATACCATTGTAAAAGTGGATTCAATTCACTAATTTGTGGAAAGTGTGGTTTGTAATTAACAGCCAGATATGATTTAGGGAGTATTTGAATGTTTTTTGGATGTTCATAACAATCTTCATAAATCATGAAAGTTTCACTATAAGCACAAATCTGGAAAAATACTCAGAACTGGTCTGTTTGGTATTTATTATGCATCATTATTAACTATTTAGTTTAAAAGGTTTTTTCCCATCAGGAAGAAAAAAAAAATCATGTTGGCAAAGATGACAACCTACACAATCCAAATATTAAATAGCAAAGAATAAAAGACAGGTTTTCAACAAGGTGTAGAAAGAATAGCCAAGCCATAGCCAATATTCAGAAACATGGGGATAACTTTGCGAACTATTCAGCAATCATTAAATACATTGGACATCCAATGACATTCCTCGTGTTAGAAAGCCATTGCAAGTCTTATGCTACTTGGCACTTTACAGACTGCCTTAAGTTTTGGAGAACTTTCATTACACAAGATTGGTTTTCTCTTGAAAAACATTTTATTTCTACACTTCAACACTACAGGAAAAAAATAAAAAATTGAAAGTATGTCATGGTTTGAGCTCAGAGAGCAACTGAGTACCACACAGACGTTCACTCTCTCCTTCCTTCCCAGAACTGAGAAGGGGAAAATAAGCAAAGACATGGCTCACTCCCCACTTTTCCCCCAGCACTGGGAAGGAGGAAAGCAAAAGTCCCAGGAAATTGAGAAAAGAACAGAGAGGAATGATCTCATCCTTTAAGGCACAGGCAAAACCAGACTCATTAGGGGAAGGGAAAAATAACATAAATTTAATACAGACACTAACAACAACATCACTTAACAGATAGAGTAGGACCATGAGAAGTATTACCATATCCTAAAAACACCTTCCCCCATCCCTCCCTTCTTCCCAGGCTCAGCTTTGCTCCTGATATCTCTACCTCCTCTCTCCAACAGTGCAGAGGATATGGAATGGGAGGTGGGGTCAGTCCTGCTGCTTCTTCCACCTTGGGGCAGGGGAAACTTCTGACATTCTTCCCCTGTCCCAGCGTTGTCCCCATCTGACAGAAGACAGTCCTCCACAAACTCTCTTCGACATGAGTCACTCCCACAGGTGTGTTGCAGTCCTCCCAGTGCCGAACTACAACAGCAGGGCTTTCTTCCCATGGGGTTCTGGCCTCCTTTGGGCGCAGTCACCTGGGTCAGTGTGGGGCCCCCCACAGACTGCAAATTGATATCTGCTCCACCGTGGACCTCCATGGATGGCAAGGGGATGAACCTGCTGTCTCACCACAGGGTACAGGAGAGTCTCTGCTTCAGCACACCTACCCCACTTCACCTCCTTTCTTCCACTGATCTAGGTGTTCACAGAGATTTTCTCCTTGCAACTTCTCCTCACAACTCCCACCACTCCTCCCAGGCTCCCCTTAAATACATTATCACAGAGGCGCAGCCACCATTACTAATTGGCTGGGCCTTGGCCAGAGGCAGGTCCAGCTTAGATCTGGGGGGGGCTTCATGAAGGTTCTCACAGGAGCCACTGCTGTAGCCCCCTCCCCTGCTACCAAAAAAACCCCCACCACCCACTCAAACCAGGACAAAGTGTAATCTTAGAGTGAAAACGGAAAGCAAACAGAAATAATGCAGTTTATTCTCCATCATCTCATCATCATCAGCAGCTCACAAGTGTTTATTAGTAGAAGTTGATAATGTTAACTATTTGTAGCAAAAAAAAGAAACCAGTTTTATTTTACTTCTGCTTCACTATTTCAGTCTGCCATTCACAGCTGTCTACATTTCAAATCTCTTGATCCAAATCTCAACTGATTTAAATTGGAGCAGCTCAATTTTCTTCCAAGAGTTTTGTCACTTCTGGAAAAACACCTGCAGGGGCACCCTGCAATAAACTGCTATGGCAGAGTTCAGTTCCTTTTCCTCTGATTCTTGAAATTATGTACTTTATTTTATCTGATGACGTGTATGTACATTTATGATCTGGTGAGGAGTGCAGGCATCCTCATGTACTTCCCTTGTTAACATAGCATAAGCAAATATGTTTAAGGATGAGGAGTAAAAAAATTGACAGGACACACTACAAAAGGCAATAGGCTCCAGTGAAAATGCAGCAATAAAAACTAAAAAAAATCTCAGAGTTGAAGCACTGGTTCTTTACACATATTTGAGATTTACTCTGTTGAATTATCAAAATGGTTTTAATGGATATACTCAAGCCCATTGAACATTCAGAAAGATAGTCAGCATAGAGATTAACAGGCTGATAACAAGAATCTCTCCAGGGCTGTGGGATGACAAAGTTTGTGTCTCTATTCACATCCTATTGAAAGCAAGCATATAGAGCTTTTTCTGGTAAGCACCCCCATCGACTGGTTGTGACACATTTCTATATTGTTGTTGTTGACTCAACAGCCCTTACTGGCTGTTTTGTTAGGCAGTGTTACAATGACCAATTCACAAAAACATCATCTTTCATAAAGTTGTCACTTGCTGTTATAGAAGACACCAAGGTTCTAGTATAAGTGTGCTGGTTTCAGATAAACTGTCCACAACAAAGATTTTTCAGAAGGGTTCTTTTTAATAATTTTTATTTACCTGAAAGACTTTTCCCTTCTCTGTCCCACTTCTCATTTGTACACTAAATAAGGCATTATGCATAAATTATGCTACTTTTTTTTCCACATATTTTGTTATGTTTGTGATCCTGCTGCTATCAATTATGTGTGGGACCCATAAACAGCTATACTCAAGCCCATCTACCTAATTGTTTAAAAAAAAGTAGACAAGTTTGAATTCATACGAATTTACATTCACAAATTAGATGAGTGCAATTGTAATGAAAGTATTTTATGATTAAGGCACAGCATAACGTAAAAATAGATTAATTTCAGGAGGACTATAATACCATGGAGGTGCTCTCTGTGTCTTCTCTGTTAACAAGAGAGCTTGATGTGTGCCAGATTTTCTCTTAGCTGATAAAGGCAGCAATTGGTAATCTATGTCTTTTACTGTTGTCTAGTACTGCTGCTCTGTCCTGGGAAACAGTTGCACAGCACTGCATCTCAGAAGTGTCTGTTTCTTATTAACCCATTCCTAAAAAAGAGCAAATTCTGTCTTGCATTAGAGCCATTTAATGCCTTTACATTCAGGGGGTATGTACAGCTTTATATGTGGTCAGAATATAGATCAAGCTGTGAAGTTTTTCACGACCAGTTCTTTGTAATCTTGAAAAGAGCGATGCCTTTTCATTTGTGTGCATACTAAAGAACCTAAAATTAGGTCTTTTCAGATTACGAAAATCTTTTTTTCCTTATAAGTGGAAGAGTTCCATCACTTGATCTGCTCCAATTTGACTTGATTTGAAGAACTATTTAAACCTTCCCATTGAAATAGCAGGAAAAGCCAAATAGGAAACATCTTATTCTAACTGTACTCTCAGTTTTGCTGCCCTGCTGATATAAACACAAATGAAGAGGACCTGTATTAGACGTATACTCACAATGAGAATGTTGGTGGAGTAAAGCTTGATTTGGCACTAGGTATTTGTACAGGATTGAAGTCAAACTGCTGAATCGTGGATGACAGCAGGAGCAGACCCTACCAGACTGCCGGCAGCACTGACCCAGGCAGCAGGCATCGACTCAGTGCTTTGGACAAGTTCTCTTAGTGCATGTGCTTACGTGAAGTCTGAGTTTTTTAAAAGTCTTGTTAGGTCGTCCTGTTGTACAAGAAGACATGTCATAACCATACATAGCAGACATGTAGAAAGGAACACACCTCAAATAATGTTACCACAGCTTTTATCAACAAATGTTTCACATCATGTCAAGAGTTAAGACAGCAGGAATCTCTAGTTTAAGGAGAGTCCATTGGCACACAGAGATGAAGACATGAATAGTTACTTCTTTTGTATCTAGCATAAAAAATATACAGAGCACAGACACAATTTAACTACACGGCAGAATAGAAGAAAAGGAATGATTTCAGATAGGGAATGATGACATTTTTTATATAGGAACTTTTTTTTTCACTGATTGAAAACAAGTAATTACCATCCACTCTATGAGAAATGATGTGTAATGGAGAAGGCAATTCCAACTGCAAAATTGAAAGAAACCAAGGTCACAAGAGAAAAAAAGGGCTATATCTTTCTTTCCTCACATAACTGAAAGATTATATTGGGGTGTGATCACAAATTAGCAAATGTAAAAATAAAATGAAGAATCAGACACAGAATACTAAATTCTGCAGAAAAGAAAATGGAAAATAAACATAGAATAAATGTTGGATTAAACCTACAGGGAGCATATCAAAGCAGAACCATACAAAGCAGGCAAATTATTGCCTGTTGAAAATCTGCCTTGATTATATCTCAGTTGTACTGATTA
Source organism: Strix aluco (assembly GCF_031877795.1). Lineage (NCBI taxonomy): Eukaryota > Metazoa > Chordata > Aves > Strigiformes > Strigidae > Strix > Strix aluco. The sequence continues at coordinate 21,196,884 of NC_133971.1, forward strand.
ATCTACAGCTCCTAAAGATTATTTTACTGGGGTATAGATATTTAGAACAGTTAGGTATTGCCTTGTTTTAACGTGTTTTGTGTCTGGCATATGCAGTGGAGAACATAGTGCTAAAATGCCTCAGGAAAATTATAATCCAGTCTACTGGTTATCAACACAGTAAAAACAACAAGAAAGGGCAAAGCTGAAGGAAGGAAGTCAAAGAGCAGGAGAATGACAACTGAAGACAAAAATCATGTCTGAGAAATGGAAAATCAATCACCAAAAAAGATCCCAAAAGCAAGAAAAACCAGGTCTTTAATTTTCTTTACACATTCTTTTCATTGCTTGAGGATTCTCTATGGACAATTTACAAATTTATCATATTTTTTATTGGTTTGTGCCCAGGTCCTCCAAGGTATTCAAGAGCCTGAATCGGGTTTAGGATTTCAAGGGAAATTGGACTCCTACATAGGGACCAAAACGACTTAGAGAACGTAAGACTTGAGGGGGGATTGTTATGCAGTTCTTTTTTTTCAGTTGCATTACAAGGTTTAATAAGTCTTGATCATAAGATATATATTTTTCTCTTAATGGAGTTTGTAGCATCTATGATGGATATCAGGTTTCTTGATGTGCATAGATTCCTCTGTTTCCAAACATCTACAAGTTTCAGATGTATGTAGCTCAAAGTGGAGGGCTTTTCTCTTGAAATAACGTTTCCCTCAAAGATGACTTTATTCTTTGTAGTACAGAATATATTTATGTTTCAGGAATTCCAAGATTTCAGCTGAAAATATGACCATCTAAGTTGTCTGTTACTGAATGAAACTAGAAAAGCAGTACGTAAGTGGAAGTCACCTTAAGCAGTTACTCTTTCTGATTTCCACAGCCTTGTTTAGTCTAGGTGAGTCAATGTGCTACTGAGTACAGAAGGTCATCTGTGCATTGCAAGTTAAATTTTAATTCATGTTACGATTTGCAATGAGGGACACATTTGGTTTAGATTCAGGTTTAGATGATGCACTCCCTTCACTTAGAGGCAATCAAAATGTATACAGCACCCGAATGAAGAGTACCTAACCTATTCAAGATAAACCCATAGCCAGAAAATTATAAGTAATGCCACCTTAGATGGAGATGGGGCTTTTCTGACCTTTTTTATTATCCAGTACAGAATATACTAGCTGTCGTATGATCCTCATGACTCTTAGTGAGAATAAACAGCTCAAACACGACCTTAAAAGTACTGTCACAAAATCACTGTCTGCTGGTTACATGAGAGTATTTTTCCTCTGTAAGACTGGCAGTAGTGCTTGATGGTTTTAGTTTCCCATAAATGGTCACAGAGGTCTCAGCAACATGCTTGACAAACTGTTTATAATGTGCAAAAAATGCATAGACCCTTTCTAAAAATCAGTCCTCAGTGCGACCGATTATCAGGTGACTGAGCCACCCAGGTGGCTGGGTTTTGTTTAGCCTTCTAACACCTTGAAATGTGCAGAAGATCCTTCTCCCTCACCCCAAACCACCTTATTATTTTGCCTGGGTGCTCTCTCCTCAGCATGGGTGTAGATGGTTTTGACTGCCTCACACTGATGTCAAAGTGGATTTAGACAACGATGTTATCAGGTATTGCTATGTTGAAAGTCATCTAGAGCAAATGTACTATTTTCAAGTGATGTGGAAATAGTGATGAAGAAATAATTCGTAAGCATATAAAAGTGGAGGTGATTACCATGAATGTTTCAGCATGCACAGCACTGTGATCTTGTCAAATGACTGAAGAATGCATATGCTTTATCTTTTTTAACTGCATTCCTTCTGAAACAAACCAGAATAATAGAAATGTGACTTCTATTAGCTTTTGCACAGTGTTCCTAACAGTCTATACTAGTAGACCCTACTTCAGTCCTATGAAGAAAGAAATTAATTTTAAATGCAATGGCTCAAATGACCTTAAAACACTTCCAATAAGCATACGTTTCTCTTGGTATTTGCCTACCAGAACATTCTTAGTAAGTGCATTCATCTTTTGAAAAATAAATGTTTGCTGTCATATGCCTACAAACAAGCTATGAAACATACATGAAACATGGAAAAAAAAAACCAGAGAAACAACTTAACAAAAATGTGGGAAAAAAATATGGGCAGAGAATTTCTTCACTTTAAATACATTTGAAGCTATTTTTCTGCATATTAAGAGGTCATCATAAATCAATGTGGGTTTTTCAGTGTGAGACAATGAGGACAACTGTAATTATCTACCTTATTGTATGACAATTACTTTATTCTCAAATTAGTCTAATCTGATACATGTTACCCATTTTCCATGAAGGAATGTTCACATTTTCCTTGAAGGGTCTGAGGATCAGTGAAGAGTAAGATATGTATGAAGAGGAGGATCTGAGGATCAGTGAGGATAAGAGTAAGAAATTTTTGAAGTGTTTGAGTTTCAAAAAAAGTAGTTTATAATAGTTACTGAGATTTCAAAAAATGTCTACAGTAGAGCAGTATCATTAATCTAATTCAAGTTAACAGTACCTATACCTTACACTATCTTTCTTTACATGGAACCATTACCAAATACTGAGGACTGCATAAGCTGAAACATGCTAAGAATCCATTCCTTCTATCTGGAGTATATCATGACAGCAACAACTCCACAAAGAATATGTACATCAGCATAAATAGGTGTCTTGGCCCTACTCTGACCTCTGCAAGAGAGAATGAGAAAAGGAAGAAAAGACTATCAACTAAGGTAAAACTATGACCATAAATAGAGATTTCAAAATAACTTAAAAATATTTAACAAAGCTTTAAATAATTTGTTTGATAACTACTTACAGGGGTTTTAACAATATCTTAATTCTGAGTCTAGGGCTTAAATAAACTCACAATTCAAATGACAAATTCTTCTCTCTCATTGTATTTTTAAACCACGTAAGCCAGAAATTCAACACGTTTCAGATTCAGGGTTTGTATTTCCTTAAGAATTTCTTTTTGGCAATAAAATTTTGGTAAAGTTTTACCTCATTCAGTTTTTGTTTGAACATTTCCTGAAGCTGCCATAACTGCAGCACTCCATTGCAAAGGCAAAACTTCTGGGGAGAGAACTTAGATTAAGACTGAAGGGTATGTAGGTTAAAATAAGCAATAGGAAAAGAGTGAAGGTGAGTACATGATGGCAAAGTGAGTCATTAATCTCATTACTGCTTTGTTGTTCCATTTCTGGACAGAAGCTGTACTAAATTAAATTTAACTTTAGGTCTTGTGAATAAATACAATCATTTTCATTTCTGAGGTAATCAAAGTAAAATTAATGTATTTGAATTCTCTTTTGAAGATAGAAACAACTGTCCCAGAGTTTGTCTAATATTCTGGTTGAATGACTGTTATTTCATATTGGTATATAAAAAGTTAAAACCATTAAAATAAATGTATATCAGAAAAAGAGCTGGGAAAAACAGAATCACTGAATACCTGACCCAGACATAGGTTTTTACCCATATTCCATGAAAGAAGTTACCATATTTAGATTAACTCTTTTAAATGGTAGCAGCAGTGGGTATATTCAAACCAAACCCTCAAAAATTATAGTAAGGCCTTTGCAGAAAGTAATGCAACAACAATAAAGGGACAGCTGCTGCATTTCTTTGGAAAAGCTTTGGCCTATTCAGAGAGAAACAATAGAACTTGAGCATTGTCATTAACTTCAGAGAGGTTCTTTGATGACATCTGAGAGGAACTAGAAGATTTGAAGCTGAATGGTATGAATTGTGCTCCAAGTATGCTGTCATTGCACCATTATTGCCAGCATTTACTGTAAAAGGTGACCTTAGAAGGAAAGTAGCCTGCCTTGCTGCCAGAAGCAATCTTTGTAGCAACATATGGAAATGCAATAGAGTCTATAAATCCACAAAAGCTGATTAGTCAGGGTCTTGAAAGAGTTTACCTTGACCCTAGCACTTCATCTGATCATTTGGGTCTTCTAATGCCAAAAACCTGGGTACACAGTTATTCAATAAGAAAGTCCAAATCAAAGACATTATGGATCCAGGTACTGAACCAAAAATAACTTTCCTTCTCTGAAGGTCAAAATTACAAAACTAGTCCTTTTTATTAAGATGAACAGTATTAATAATTATGGTGTATAAAATCAGTAAGCTAATGAAAATTCTTTAAACAAATAAACAAATCCACTAAACCTCTTAAAAAAAAAGTCCTCAAGTAAAATATTGCAAAAAATACTTGGTCAAACTAAAACAAACAAACAAACAAACAAACAAACAAAAAAGAAAAAGAAGAAAAAGCAAACCCTCAAATATAATTTTAAAGGACTCTGAGAAGAAAGAGACACTTGCTATATGACAAACAAAGGCTCTGTTTATGCTTTTTGTTAGTTTCTGTATGACTTAGGGCAAATATGTGCTGAAATTTCTCCAGTAATAAGACTGAAATAGTGACAGTTGCCTACTATGTACAATGCTTTTGTCCCTGTGGGCTATTGCATGCTTTAAAATACACAAGGAAATACAACCTAATAAGTAACACTTCTGGAGAATTCTTGGAAGCATATTCAAACTAAGCAATTGTTTTACAAACATATGGAATTAAAAATATATACATATACATTGCAGTTGTATTAGCATTCAGTGGTCTACAAGTAGAAATTCTCATTAAGTTGTCTCTTCAAGATAGTATTAGACAAGAAGGGCTGAACTAAAAACAGTGGAAGAAATAGACATTGACCTGAGATGCACTCAGAAACAGAAGAAAATAAATTATGATGCCTCATCATGAATAACGTTTTCCCTACCCCAAAGGAAATATACTAAGAGCTTAAACCAGACAAAGCTATTACAGAGAAAATATGGGGGAAAATAAGAATTTTTGGAAAAAAATTATTTATATCTAGATGACTTTACCAACCCACTAGGATGCCTTAACAACAGTGCTGATGACTCATACAATGATTGTTCATTCCTTGTCATACATTGTCCCTCAGGATGAGCTGCTGAGAGTGAAAAAGTAGATCTGGGCCTGGTTCAGATCTTGACTAGGGGAAGGACATGATCAGAATCACAATCACATATCCTGATGAAAAGAACTGAAGCTGAAGCACTGGATAAACAAGGTCTCACTGATGTGGTTTGTACATTTAACTGATCCTCCCCCCACATCAGCTCCACTCATTTCTTTACATTTCAGCTCTGTTCGTTGCTTTTTAGCAGCTTGAAAGTGACTGTGGTCTTCCTTGAGATGTCAATGGCAAATCTGATCTCAAAAGAATTGCCAAACAGAGATAATACCTAAGTTTCAAAGCCAAAGGAAAACATATCCCAACTACTGTCCTTTTGAAAAGCCAGAAAAACCACTTCTTCGTTGTTCTTCTCCATGCAGGTTTCAGTGTTGAGCCTTCACTCTTTAAGGAGACAGGTTAATCTGGGACTCCTTTACATTGGGTTTTAATTTATTTCTTGTGCCAGATTATTGCATTTTAGGAATTCTTGTAAATCACCTTAACTTTATATATAACTGTGGCTAGTTTTCTTTAGACAGTTGATATACTAGATGAAGCCTGAACATGCTGTTCATTAGTCATTGAGAAGGTATCTTTTCAAATTGTTGAAAGTTAGGTAAGCCTGAATAGAAATGTCATTAATAAGATTTGTGCATCTCTCTCCCACATAGAGTTTTGCAAATCTCCCCTAGAAAAACCCTACCGTTCCCACAGGGGGCAGAGATATTTCACATGTCTTTTTCTCAGACTTTCAGTTAGTGGGAATCTGGTTTGAAGGCAAAGTTCTTCTGGGGAAGATGAACTTGGTACGCTCCACAGTTAATATATGTAATTTAAAACTACTCTGTCAAATTCCATATGTGTTGTTCCTCTCAGAATTTGGCTGGGTTTGGCTCTTAAAATACCTGAATTTACTCACTGAGGGAAATACTAGAATTTACTCACAGAAGGACTTGAAAATGTGATTGTATGGAGTAGATCACTGTCCTGATAGTTTTTAAATTAGAATTATTATGTGTCAGTTCAAGTTGGTCCACTAAGAGTTTATAAGCCCAGAAGTTGAAATAGTACTTGCACATCTTTATTACAAGTTGTTATTGACAACACAGCCTTCATCCTAAAATGAGATGTTTCTGGTGATACGTGTCTAGATCTATCTAGTATATTACACTCCCAAAGTTTATAGTACACATAGTGAAAATGACAGCTTAATTAATCTGCTTCCAGATTCCTTGTTAACTCAAACTTTGAAGTGCTAGTGGGCATAAGTAATTTTCTCCTGAGAAAATTATTCTCCTGAGTGAAGAGGTTGCTGGGCACTTCACCCTAACTTGCCATCCAGTGACTCCTTAAGGAGCTCAGGGTTGGGAGTGGGCTACTGGGCCTTGGCTTGTCCTTTTACACCCACACTGGGCTGATTGCTGCAGAAGAATAGCAATTCTTTAGTTGGTATTTCATAAATGGAGAGGAGTATGGACATCTATCCCCATTCCAGGAATGGTAGCAGTGGGACAAGTGTCAGCTGTGGACAGAGTACCTTGTAAACATTAAGACTCAACTTTGATGTACATTTCCATTTCATAAGTAAATACATCATTTCATCAATAGACATTTAACTTTGAGACTTAGAACTCTGTTGGACCATACAAAGTGCACAGTTCTGAAGAAAAGGGGTTGGTTGAAAAAGATACTGGCTTCAGAGCCAGTAGTATGTTTTCTATACCATGACAGTCTCAACGTAGTGCAGGATGAAAAATAAAATAAAACCCTCTTTCTTTAGAATTTTAACAATATCACTTTTTCATTTGTCCATCCTAGTAGAAATAAAAATCTAGTTCTAGTTTTTGGTTCTGGTTTGCTGGGGTTTTTTTTCACATTTTGTTGCTTTTCTTTACATGCCCCTGGACAAAAAAAGAAGGTTTCATTATTATTCCATTTGTAATTTATTTTTATTATTTAGAAAAAAAGTTGATGAAAAATCTTGGCTACTTAAGAAATAGATACTGAGAACTGGCTTCTCAGTTAAGTGGGACAAATAACATTTGAAATCAGTGAACTGCCCAAGCTTACACTAAGTTAAACTCTTACCATGTATGATTAATTTCCTGCCAGGTAGTTAAGAATCTGAGAAATGTAATGTGAGAGAAAGAACTGTGACAATAGCAGAGGGCTTGCAAACTTCTTTCTTCATCGTACAAGCACTGATGTGGCAAGAAAAAAACAAGACAGTACTTGTTTTTCTAATGTTACTGCATCCTGTGTCACAATAATTTCCTTATGTAGTGAATGTGGGTAAACATCAAGTTGTGACTTATGAAATCATAGAATGATTCAGGTTTGGAAGGGACCTTTAAAGATCATCTAGTTCAAAGGCCCCTGCCCACGGGCAGGGACACCTTCCACTAGACCAGGTTGCTCAAAGCCCCGTCCAACCTGGCCTTGAACACTTCCAGGGAGGGGGCAGCCACAGCTTCTCTGGGAAACCTGTTCCGGTGTTTCACCACCCTCACAGTAAAGAATTTCTTCTTTATATCTAATCTGAATCTACATTCTTTCCATTTAAAACTGTTACCCCTCATCCTATCCCTACCCTCCCTGATAAAGATTCCCTTCCCATCTTTCCTGTAGCCCCCTTTAAGTACCAGAAGGCTGCTGTGAGGTCTCCCCGGAGCCTTCTCTTCTCCAGACTGAACAACCCCAACTCTCTCAGCCTGTCCTCGTAAGGGAGGTGCTCCAGTCCCCTGAGCATCTTCGTGTCCCTCCTCTGGACCCACTCCAACAGGTCCATGTCCTTCTTATGCTGGGGGTCCCAGAGCTGGACACAGCACTGCAGGTGGAGGCTCATGAGAGCAGAGCAGAGGGGAAGAATCACCTCCCTCAACCTGGTGACCATACTTCTCTTGATTCAGCCCAGGATACATTTGTCCTTCTGGGTTGCAAGCGCACATTGCTTGCTCATAGTCAGTTTTCAATCCACTAATACCCCCAAGTCCTTCTCTGAAGGGCTGCTCTCAATTCATTCATTTTCCAGGCTGTGTTTGTGCTTGGGATTGCCTCTACCCATGTGCAGGACCTTGCTCTTGACCTTGTTGAACTTCATGAGGTTTGCACAGGTCCACCTCTGAAGCCTGTCCAGGTCCTTCTGGATGGCATCCCTTCCGTCCGGTGTATCAACCACACCACACAGCTTGGTGTTGTTGGTAAACCTGCTGAGGGTGCGCGCAATCCCACTGTCCATGTCTCGATCAAAAATGTTATTAAACAGCACCGGTCCCAGTACTGACCCCTGAGGAACAGCACTCGTCAGTGCTTTCCTCTTTGTCATAGAGTCATTGACCACAACTCTCTGAGTGTGACCATCCAGCCAATTCCTTATCCACTGAGTGATCCATTCATCAAATCTATGTCTCTTCAATTTAGAGACAAGGATGTTGTGTGGGACAGTGTCAAAAGCTTTGCACAAGTCCAGGCAGATGACATCAGTTGCTCTTCCCTTATTAATCAATGTTGTAACCCCGTCATAGAAGGCCACGAAATTTGTCAGGCACAATTTGACCTTAGTGAAGCTGTGTTGGCTGTCACTATTCACCTTTTTATTTTCCAGGTGCCCTAACATAGTTTCCAGAAGGATTTGTTCCATGATCTTACTAGGTACAGAGGTGACACTGACTGGCCTGTAGTTCCCTGGTTCTTCCTTTTTTCCCTTTTTTAAAAAGGGGGTCATGTTTCCCCTTTTCCAGTCATCAGGAACTTTGATGGATTACCATGACTTCTCAAATATGATGTATAGTGGTTTAGCCACTTCATCTGCCAGTTCCCTCAGGACCTGTGGATGCATCTCATCAGGTCTCATGGACTTGCACATCTTCAGGTTCCTTGGACTCAAACCTGATCTACAGCGCGCAGTTCTTCATTCTCGCAGTGCCTACCTTTACCTTCTGCGTCTTGGACGGTGTGACTGGAGCACAGGTGTGAGATAGGAAAAATACAAGAATTCTTGTATAAAGTCTCTTCTCAAGCAGGATTACAAAACCATACTGACTTTCTAAAGTCATGTTAGGATTATGACAACATTTGTAATACTTAAATTTTATAGATTTTTGAAACTTATGTAAGTTAGTAATTATTTTTTCATCCAGCCCCAACTAGAATACTTTCCAGAAAACAGGAAGATCATATTTATGATATTCTTACCTTCAGAAACAATGACTTAATAACAGAAGTTTTCAGTTTAGATTTTTCCCATTTTGAACAAGCCTTGTGCACCCAAGCTGTACACTTCCTTTCCATATCTGTCTATAACTCCTTCAGAAGTTTAAGATGAAAATTGTGTTTAGGATAAGTTAAGAAGGGAGTTTTGAGGATACATATAGATGCAGATCAATAAAAACCACAGAACCGATGCAAAGGTCGGTGTTCCTTCTCTCATCCTGGCCTTAGTGATACTGTTTTTGAAGTATTGCCTGCTTTGCTGAGCTAAGCCTAACTCTTCTCTGATGTTAGAATCACAGCAAGAGAAAACAAAATGCTTAATCCACCTTGCTGTAGCAGGGTTAAGACCCTAGGCCCTCCACAGCTAGGCTGAGAAACAGAGTAAGGGCATAGTGTTTTCCCATTCCCACTTATTTCTGCATGTGATCAAACATATACAATATAAAAAAACTATCACTGCTGTGCATTAGATATATTCAGAATAAGTCACCCTTGTTCAAACCCTTTTTTAGCACCTAAGTAGTGCAGGAAAAGTCCTTCTGTGAGAAATTCAAGAGACTTTATCTGGTGTCTTAAGGAGTCATCAGTAGAGTTGCACAACCAGATAATGATGCGAAGAATATTTTATTCGCAGACTACTACTTGTGTGCTAAAATTTCTGTATGCAGCAAGCTTTTAAGTAGTAAACTATTACGTTATTGTCGGCATCAACCATCACAAGCCTGGCTTGTCTGATAAACAAACCACACCCAGTCAACAATCTCCTAAATCCTGCTACAGGCTAACAAAGCTGCTTGAAATTATTTTGGAATGTAATGAACTATGATCAATTATTCATTACTGGACATGCTATTATTCAGTCCAGTATAAGTGTAATTGTCTTATTGTAATGATATGGGTAGCAGTTCACAGAGATAAGCAGATTAATGTATCTCTCAAAGAAAATTACAGTCTATTGCACATTAGCAAAGATGAAATAAGCTCAGTTTTCATCAGACACAGCCTCAGACTGTGGCTTGAGAGGGCAAGACAGGAAGGAGATGATGGTCTGATGCCCAAGTCCCCTCTTTGGCTGGCTTTCAGCACTTAACAAACTCACAATTTTATCCTTGCAAAAGATCCCTTTCTCTTCCTATCCAAAAATAAATTATGTACTACTGAAAATAATCATGATAGCTTGGTTTTTGCTGGTTGGACTGGTGACTATTTACTTTCTAAATACATTTTCTTCACAATGTACTAGTCGTCAGTGTTGGGAATCTAATTTACATTTTGCATGACAGTAAAGTGATCTTGTAAGACTGGTTAAAAATACACTTTTATGTCCCGCACAAAACCCTTCCCAAAACAGCCTTACCTAATAAACAAATTTATTACATGTTTGAAATCATTACTGGGAGTTTATGAGTTTGAATTTTGTTGCATATTTTACTATTTCATCTCATACTCTTGCTATATATGGTAACATTGTGGGAACAGATGTAGACATAAACCCATGAACCCCGGAAAAATCCATAAACTTTGGTGATAACAAGATAAGCCCAATATTATTAGTGCATCAATAACACATCTTTAGGATAGGAAGATGCAGTTATTTACTCAAAACAAATGTTTATGTCTAAAATAACCTCATCATGATATTTTTCTCCAGTGAATTGTATTCATCTCTTGAGCTGAAAAAATGCACAGCTAACAATAAAATCTTCTGCGGAGCTCAGCTGAACGTAACCCACTCTAATGCAATTATCCATGTTTCATTTAGAAGAGTGATCCTCCTGATAGCTCAGAGTATTTCTCCTTTAATAAGTGTGAGCATTTACATTTCATTAACATGCAGAGTTTCCTCAGAGTATTTTGTGAGAATGAAAAAAAAAAAAACAAACCAAACTAAAGAATCTAAACCCAATCTTTCTTTTTTGTTGTCTCAGCAGCAGTAATGATACTGTAAGTTAAAATTTTATACTGGAAGCACTTTTTAAAAAAAAACTTAGATATATTCAAACTGTTCAATACTACAGTGTAAAAAAGAATCACTCTGCAATGACCGCCTTTGTGGGAATCCCTAAGTGCCTGTGAAAGTAATCTCCTTTCTTGATTTTTGTGCATAATGTTGACAGAATGGATGTGCAGTAGACATCCTCAACTTCTTGCCCAGCAAAAGTGCAAACACTTTCAATCTTTGGACACTTAAAAGGATTGCAAGTTTAGAGAGACATGTTTAAAATTTTCTAAAAAGTACTTATTTTAAAACTGTGTAGGTTGACAGAGTTGTATGCAGGGTCTAGTAATAACAATATTCAGGCTCCTTCTTCTCTGAGGCCAAAGAGTTCTTACGTGTATTGTGGGTTCTTGGGTATATAAAAGTCTTCTAACAACATCTCCTGGATTCCCAGCACCAAATAAACTGAAAGGTGTCCTTATAAGTGTCAACATAATGAAGGATGAGGTGCTGGTGGTGGTATGAGCAGCTGAGCAACAGTTCTCAATGTTACCGTCACATGGATGCATAATACCCAGGACCTGCTGAGCACCATGGTGGAGCTAGTTTCAGGGGTGCTGGGGATGGTGTAAACATATTTAATTTTTATCACACTGAAGTGTTGATTACAGGTCTTATTCTGTTGCGGGTGCATCAGCTAGAAAGAACAGAGGAAGTATAAAACTGCGTTCATGGAAGAGCAGCATAGAGATTTTTCTCCGGTGAAAATAGCAGAAGGGATTTCTCATGTGTCTTGGTGTGTTTGGGGGGATGAGAAGCACTTGCTGTGAATTTTAGGGAAAATTAAGGATGGGAAGTGAGACATAATAAACACCTTTCTGGTTTCTTCTTGTTACGGAGGCTTCCAAATAAGCAACCCACCACCAATTTAAAAAAATAAATAGATTTATTTTTTCCATAAAACCACCAGTCAGCTCTCCGTAGATTACAGATCCGGATGTCCACAAGAGGAGAACAGAATAACTTTCTGGGGTTTGACAGTAACCCGAAATACTTTACAAAGCCCCACTCCCCGGGGGTTTAACGACAACCCCAAACGAAAACTTCACTTCCTAGGGTTTAACGGGAACCCGAAACGTAAAACAAAGCCTCACACCCCAGGGGTTTAACGACAACCCCAAACGAAAACTTCACTTCGTGGGTTTAACGAGAACCCAAAACGAAAAACACAGCTTCACAGCCTAGGGGTTTAACGGGAACCCCAAACGTAAACTTCACTTCGTGGGTTTAACGAGAACCCAAAACGAAAAACAAAGCTTCACAGCCTAGGGTTTAACGACAACCCAAAACGCTCTATCACTCACCTAGAAAGTGAGGGCTCTCAACCTCGAGGACCTGCTCAGGGCAGTGTCCCGACCCAAAGTACCTCGAGGAGTTTCCTTGGGCAGCGTCCTGACCCAAGGGGAGAGTCCTCTGACCGCAGCGTGCAGCTCCAGGGGACGAGCTCAGAATGGCTCCCCCAGGGGACTCCATTTATACCCAGGCCGAATCTGACCTGTAGTCAATAGCGGCTCCCATTGGTCAAAGGTCTCAGCTACCGCGAGACCCTGAAAACAAAGACAGCCAAAAGCTGCCACGTTTCAACAGCCAGGAAGCTCTGTTTTCACTGGGCGGATGCACCTGCCACAATCCACCCCGTGACTACAGTCATGATTCGGCTGGTTTCCTTGGAGTGGTGGCGCAGTCACCTCTTGCCTCCAAGGTTAAAAGGGAGCGCGGTCCGGTGAGTCTCCATGCTCATTGTGGATTGTCATCCCTAGGTAATTATACAGTCAAAATTGAAAAGGCTGATTAACCATTCTAACAAAACAAACAATCAATGCCCAATATAACAACACCAAGTCCAATCATATTCTTCTGAGGGCTGTCAATTTCACAAGACTCCTTCACCACCCCGTTGTCATCAGGATCTTGATTGTCCATATGGATCCCCACAGCCAGGCAAGATGTCGACATCATCCATTCCTCCGAGGTCCTAATAAAAACAAAACTAGGCCTCGGATCAAAACCCGGGCATCAAGTTAAAAATCAGAGATTATCCATTGGACACTAATTCGGTGGGTTTCCTCACCTTTATCTAAAGCCTCCCAGGCATATAAACCCCTAGATTTTACCAGGACCATAGACACAATGCCAACTAGGAGCAACTTCACCATGACAGGCTGGCATACATATCGCTCCACCATGCCATTGGCTTGAGGGTAATATGGTGTATAAAACACCCACTCAATACCTTCCCCTCGTGCCCAGTCTTGCACCACTGCAGCTGTAAAATGTGACCCATTATCACTCTGAATACATTCAGAAATGGGCAAAATTGAAAACCATCCTTTTAAAACTTGGACTGTTTGGCCTCCAGTAGCTACATTAACAGCTGTAGCCATAGTTAGTCCCGATACCACCCCTACTCCCACCAAGATGTACCTTCTTCCATGAGATGGTTTTAAAGGACCAACATAATCAACTTGCCAGGTGCTCCAAAGTGCCTTACCTTCTTTAATATGTTGGGCTGGTGCTTGATTTGGATGGTTAATCTTAAGCCTCACTTGACATTGTGGACAAGCCATAAGAATTGCTTCACACATCTTCATTGGCACAGGCCATCCCCAGGACCAACACCCACAACAGAGATCTATTTTCCCTGAGTGACCTCGCTTAATATGTAGCCACTCAACCAGCCGATCCCAATCTCCTTTGTCACTATTAACTACCCTGATTTGGGCCAAATGATCTACTTGTTGATTCCATTTTGCAGCAGGGGTTCCATCTCTTACATGGCCCTTTACCCACTCTATATACCGCCGTTCAGCCTCCTTAAATGAAGTGAAAGAAAATAACAAAGGTCTAACTGGTCCTTGTGGTCCCTTCTGAAACACGCCACAATAAGAGGCATGTTCTGCAAATCCCTACTTCACTCTCAACGGGTCCTGTGGATGTAAGGGCCCCAACTTCTGATAAGTTTTAAGTTCATCCTTTAAAACATTCAGGGCCTCTGTATGCTGTAACGTCCAGTCCCATGCTCTATCTTTCCGCAGCAAACCATATAAAGGGCAGGCAATTACTGAAGACCCTGGTATATGCTTCCTCCAATAACCCAACAGTTGCTGCAGTTCTACCTTATTACCTGGTATCTGTCCCTTCTCAATAACTGATAAAATATCATCAGATACTACAATTGCTCCAGCCACCCACCAAGCTCCTAAAAATTTAATTTCTTGTCCTACCTGTTCTTTAATATTTCCTATATACTGATATATATGAACACCCAACAGCATCTCCACCATATCAAGAAGCTTGGCCAAAGTATTATGAGCAATAGTGGGAAAATGTTTATACCCTTGTGGGAGTCGATTGAAAGCATATTGAATCCCCTCCCAGGTAAAAGCAAACTGAGGCTTATCTTCATCCCTCAGAGGAATCATAGGAAACATATCTTTAACATCTAAAGCAGCCATCCATAAATAAGCAGCTACCTGTATTGCTGCTACTACTGGTGATATATTTGGGACAGCAGCTGTTAAAGGTAGAATATTGCTATTCAATCTCCAATAATCAATTGTTAACCACCAATGCTCATCTAACTTACGGACTGGCCAAACTAGAGAATTACAAGAGAAATGTGTTCTCACTAGGGGACATTTTTCTATTGCCCCCATCACACCTACTATATTTGTAAATTTCCTTGATGGTTTAAATCCTAACTCAGTGACTTGTCTATTTAAAACACTAACTCGAGCCCCTATGTCAATTGAAAACTCCAAACTTATCCGTTTAGGACCCACAGGAATATATATATAAGGTTCCTTATCAGCGGACCATTGGCAGGAATTCACCGTGCGGAGTGGGCGGCCCGATCCCCAAACCGCAGCTACTAGTTTTTTTAACTCTCTCAACTCCCCCCTCGATGCCACAAAAGGGTTAGTTTTCCCTTCCTGAGGGAGTAGAGTTACCTGTGTTTCCCTTTGTTTTCGAGTTTTCCCCTCCAGCAATTCCACCAACTTTAAGATATTATCAGTAGACTGCCCATGCAACCCGGCCCGGGGCACCCCCAGTGCCAGTGCCTTCTGCCAAAGATCATTCCTTCCTGACTCATAAAATCGGCCTAACTTATCTCGGGGCAATTCAAACTCTCTACGAGCAGGCTGTTCAGTGGGGGAAGCTGTTCGACTAACTTGTCGAACCCTCAGATTTTCACCCCCACCCCCACTCAAATCAATCCAGCCCATCTCTCTAAGGGACTGGATATGTGTCTTTAAGGCATCCGGGAGCCCTCTGATGAGAGGTTTAAGGTGGCTGGGATCCACCGGCGCCGCAAGCGGAATTCCACACCGCCCCCTCTTATCCATCGCCTGAATGCCAGCCGCCTTTTGTACTCCTTCTGCCAGCTCCACTGCTGCAAAGTAGTCCTGCGCCTGAGTCAAGCAAGCACCTAATATGGCGCACATTTTTCCTTCATTTCTGCTTATCCACCAACTTCCCCGGCTCTGTTTCAACTTTCTCACAACTTCTACCGGGTCAAGCTGCCTCTCTTTTGCCCACTGTATCTCTAAAGGGGAAGGGGCACAGCTATATTTCTGTAACAACTCCTCTATTGACATCCTGCCGACTACGCCAATTGTTACGGAGGCTTCCAAATAAGCAACCCACCACCAATTTAAAAAAATAAATAGATTTATTTTTTCCATAAAACCACCAGTCAGCTCTCTGTAGATTACAGATCCGGATGTCCACAAGAGGAGAACAGAATAACTTTCTGGGGTTTGACAGTAACCCGAAATACTTTACAAAGCCCCACTCCCCGGGGGTTTAACGACAACCCCAAACGAAAACTTCACTTCCTAGGGTTTAACGGGAACCCGAAACGTAAAACAAAGCCTCACACCCCAGGGGTTTAACGACAACCCCAAACGAAAACTTCACTTCGTGGGTTTAACGAGAACCCAAAACGAAAAACACAGCTTCACAGCCTAGGGGTTTAACGGGAACCCCAAACGAAAACTTCACTTCGTGGGTTTAACGAGAACCCAAAACGAAAAACAAAGCTTCACAGCCTAGGGTTTAACGACAACCCAAAACGCTCTATCACTCACCTAGAAAGTGAGGGCTCTCAACCTCGAGGACCTGCTCAGGGCAGCGTCCCGACCCAAAGTACCTCGAGGAGTTTCTTTGGGCAGCGTCCTGACCCAAGGGGAGAGTCCTCTGACCGCAGCATGCAGCTCCAGGGGACGAGCTCAAAATGGCTCCCCCAGGGGACTCCATTTATACCCAGGCCGAATCTGACCTGTAGTCAATAGCGGCTCCCATTGGTCAAAGGTCTCAGCTACCGCGAGACCCTGAAAACAAAGACAGCCAAAAGCTGCCACGTTTCAACAGCCAGGAAGCTCTGTTTTCACTGGGCGGATGCACCTGCCACACTTCTGGACTATTGAGGTGAGAGTCAATTTACACTCCACAATCACAGCTTCTCTTGTTCTTTCTGACACACCTTGTTTGCATATGACTTGTAACTCTGATTTTTACAGTGCACAAAATTCTTGTCTCTGGGAAGAAAAGTGGGATTTTTTTAATGAATGTCTGAATACTTCGATTCAAAGGGGTTCTGCCTTCTAACATTGACTAGAAGAGCAATCAGGAAAACAAGATGGGGTTCATCGAGGTAAACAGCGATATTTACCTTCATGGTTACATGACACGTAACACCACGCCTCCTCTGCTCTTGCTATCCTTCAGCTTTCACTATTGAGGGTGACATTTGGACTTGAATTTGGACATAATGTGTCAGCAGGACATTAAAAAAAAAAAAAGGTTACTGAATAACAGCACTTCTTAGTCATTTCCCCTGATCATGATGAGACTTGAAAGGAACACACTGCGTAACAAAGCAACCTAATTTTACTCCTAAACTCCTATTTGGTGAAGCATTATGCTTACAGTGTTCTTCAAGACTTTTTGCAACCACCCATTCCTTAGGGAATGGTACCTCTATTGTCAAACTTCCTCAGAAGAGGAAGTTTTCTCTTAAACTTTTCTCTGGTTCACTCCTGGTTTTGGAGACTTTCTTGGGTGGGACAGCTGATGATGTTCAGCTGATTTGCTTTACATGAATGTGTCTTATTAATATGGTCAGTGCTAATCTAAAGCAGAACATTTTCTTTATGTTTACCTAACGTGATTCTTTTGTGATCATTACTAGCTAATGCAAATTAGGCTATCTGTGGAAGTTGTTCTAGTTTTCCAGATTGAGCAATTCAGATTTGAGAGAAGCAGTGGAGAGAGTGAAAGACCATGCATTCTTAACAATTGGATCCTTTTTCTGCAACAATATAGGAGCTGTAGTTTAGAGTCTGATTCACACAGATTCAAGCTTTAAAAGATATATTTACATAAACTATATAAACTGACAGAAGTTACATATTAGACAAGAAGGAAAGAGAAAAGAAAGACATATCTAAAGCTCTGCAAGTCCAGTTTGCTGCAAAAAACTTTGATATGAAGTCTTGCTTATTGATAGCACAAGGGTGAAACACAACATAGAAAGCAGAAAGCAACTGACTGCTGATGAAAACTTCAAATTTACTCTTTGCTTTGCAAGAAGCTACATATGAACAACAACAAAAATACTATGCCATCTGGAAAAGCTGCTGTCTGACTCCAGCTTAGTGGAACACCGAACCTTGTGGCTATATCATTCATGAATTATTAGGCCTGACAGATTTCAGAGTGACTCTGCTGCTGTGCCAATGGGAACAAATCCTGGATGATTAGGCAGAGCTAAATATGGACCATACATGGCTTACCATGAATACAGATAGCTCCCTGAACTTCATTATTTTCAAATATTGTAAAGTTATATGTATGGCTTTCAAGAAAAAACTTCTATGCACAAATGCATTGTAGACCTTATTCTAAGTAATGTAGTCCTTGAGAACAATAGGTATGTAACACTTAACCTGTTTAATAAATGTATCCCAACAGGTACCCTTAAATAACAGTGATGGTGGACTGGAAACAAGAAATTGTGTTACTTCAACAAACTCCGAGCCAGGCTAACAATTTGTTCTCCCTTTGTACTGAGGAGTCAATGCAAGCTATTTGACTTTAAGGACATCCTGACAGTTTCAACCTTGGAATGTGAAGTTTTATTATATTCCTGCCTACATCTGTATTGTTATTCAAGCATTAACTTCTATATTGCTCTTGAAAAATTAAATGCTACCGTGTAGATTCAATAGTTGCCCTTATCTGGTAATTCTCTCTTCTAAAAGTGTCAATGTTGGGTTTCTGCAGTCAAAGTTTTAACCTGCATAATAAACTCACCCCAAATTACAATTGTATTGTTACTGAGTTGTAGTCTTGAAAGTTATGCTGAGCTCTTAAACTTTCATTCTTTTCAGGGTGAAAGCCATCTTACAGGTCTGTAGCTGTCACATAAAATAAAGGCAAACCTGAAACACGCTGGCTAGATTTAATGCAGGTGCAGACAAGAAAGAAACTCTACTTTGCAAACAGAAAAATCCTCTTTTGAAAATGTGGCTACTGTGGTGGAAGATTTGCCAAACTAGTCCTGAAGTAATCATGATCACTGCTTACTTCAACATTCAGTCTCTAGTCATGCAGTCTGAGTTACATTGCAGGGCTGTACAATATAAACTGCAAGGAAAGGGTCTTGTATATTGTTACACTTCATCACAGTCTAGTCCAAATTCAACTCCATTTGCTATCCTGTGATAATCTGAAGATAATCCAAGTGCCGCAATATTCTGAATTCTTTTGTTGTGGTTTCCTTAATAGACCAAAGAAAAAATTTCTGCTGCATATTGCCCAAAATCAGGGGTAACACTGTGTTATTTGTGATATATTTTTCAAGTTGTTCTATCTTAAAAAAAAAAAAAAAAAAAAAAAAAAAAAAGTGCACATTTGTGTGCATTTTATTTTATGCAGAATGCAGAGACATTTCACTGGAAATCATCACTGAAGTATAGCATTAAGATAATGAGAGTCACATGTTTTGGAAAGGTTCAAGACAGAGCTTGAAGTTAAAATTTTGACCTTCACATTTTTTGATATAAGTACTGATACATGTATGAGCTATACATGTAGCATTTCTTACTCCCTGAAAAAATTTCCCCTTCTACCAAGCTTGTCACTGTTCTACTGGTCACCTATGTGGTTCCATACAAGAATAACTAGGGTATAGTCACTTCTCAAGGCATTTCCAAGCCCCTACTTTCTCTCTTGTCTTATGATGGGTTAATGGCGTATGAACCAGCTCATTAAAAAACTCTCTCTAATGCTGCTGCTAAATCCAATATCAGTTTTCTTCTTCAGCCTCAGGGCTTTTTTCTTTTTATTTTCTTTTTTCTTTCTTCTTTTCCACATGAAAATGCATCTTTAGAGTCCAGCACTATATAATGAATAACATAAACAGTGTCAGGATTATCATACATTCATTGGTATAATAACAATGCTTCCTGAAGGTTTCATGAATTTGTTTTATCCTCAGACTAGTCAAAGTACCTTTGTCAATATTTAATCTGTATTGACTCATGGCTTGATTACAATGCGTAATGCTGACCACATCAATCTTTCCATAAAGCATGGCTTCTGCTTCTGACAAAACTCTATTGATACATTTGATTCATCCTGACATTGCAAAGCTGAAAAATTGATGAGATTTTCACTCTCTATAAATTTGTGTATATTATTACTCTGAAAGGACACACAGCAATATCCTGCTAAGTTAACTGCTGCTTCTGTTTGTCCTTTTTTTTTTTTTCCCAAATGCAAGAATGAAACAAAGCAATAGCAAACATACAAACCCATGTAAGGGTCTAGAAATATGCTTTAAATTGTATCTTCTCTTGTGAACTTCTTCCTCACAGAAACCCAAAATAAACCAATAAAACCTCAAAGTCTTTTATTACTTGTTCTGGCATTAAACAATTCTTCCCAGCAAAACATCTTGGTATGTGCTTTACCTTTGTAATATTACAAAGTCCTTTGCTGAACAGATACATGGTTAGATTTTGTTGATCTGTGCCCAAGATTACTTGCTGTTTTATAATCTAAAGTATTATCAATTGATATATTAGTTTGCTGTTTGGTTTTTAAAAAGAAAATACAAATTCCCAGTAATAGAAATGCGCTTGTGAGTTTTATCCATATATTATTTTCTCTTTAGGGCTTTGATCTCTAAATCCAGTTAATTTGTATGAAGAATAACATACACACTCACATGAATACTGAATCACACAGTTCATCAGAATATCTCTGTTCTAGGGGTTGTATCAGATAGTAGATGGGGAGGTAGGCGGGGGTAGTCTGAAAAATGCTAAAATCTATCACATGCACATATTAATAAATGCAGAACTGATCTGCTGGAAGACAAATAAATTCAAAAGACAATGGGTTAAAACAAATAAGAGATAATGAACTCACTGCCACAAGACATATTTGAAACAAATGTCTCAGACTTAAAAAAGATGTAGATGCATCTTATGTATTTATCCTTGCAGAAATAATATTCAAATCTATGGTAACTCTTGGTTAAGAGAACAGTAGATTAAACAAAATGCATCCCCATAAGTGTCCACATGCAAGCTCTTGGTGCAGCAGATAAATGCAGAAATTCTGGCACAACAAAGAAGAGCTGGTATATATATCACTGTTGAACAGTCGTGGATAAGCATCTGCTCTGTTAGTTTCCATACTTCCTTGCTTAGAAAGTATAAGAGCAGGTTAATATGCTTCTTATTCATTACAACATAATTTTGTTGTAGGTTCTAGAAACTTACTGCAATATACAAAATCAAATAGTTAGAAATAACTCTTAAGGATCAAATATCAGATCTTTGAAAATTAATCTGGTGTACAATAGTTGTACAATACAATAAATGTGCACTGCTTTATATTAATTTTTAGGTAGTCTTTTTCTAGGAGTCAGTTCTCCTTTGTCTGACATCCCATACAACTTCAACTCAGATGTGATTTCATATATGTCAACTCAAAATTGAAGCTTATATTTGGCCCAAAATATCAATGGGACAGAACACCAACTAGTGTATATCAACTTAGACTGACTAGCTTTCACTTATATTAATTCAGAGACTGTCCTTTATTTTTTGCATTTCATTTAATTTTTGACTCACCCGGGAGTAGTGATTACACTTGCTAAGGAGATTTCTAGTCAGTACTGCATATTTGATTGAGGGTCTGAAATTAGTAATATATAACAATGACTCTTCATTGTTGCATTGTCTGAAATATTTCTCCAGTAAACAGAGACAATATTAAAGTCATGCTTTTACAGTTAATCTTATGATTATAATAATGCTTTCTTGTCTACTGGCTTGATTTTCAGTTTAGGCATCAATAGATAACATTTTGTAATGTCACAGAAAACAATGACTGTAAGGGTGTTCTGACACATTATTATTTTTTATTGTCACAGTTTACTATATGAATGGTCAGAGACTTTATCAATATAAAAATTCAAGGTGCAGCCTGCTCGTACCTACTTCATTCATTTTCTGAATTAAGAAATCTGTTTCTTTACATTGTTCATGCTTTGCTGCTTTTAGACTTGTGCCTAGTTGTGCCTGATTCTACACATCCCTGAAGATACAAGGATCCTTAGAGCAAGCACAGTAGTACAAAGAAAAACAAAGGACAGTACATAAAATCTATGGCCATAATAGCGAAAGGTTCAGATAAAAAGGTGACTGCAAACTGTAGCCAGTTGTTAATCCAAATAAATAAATAATTGCATATTCTTTCTGTCTTTCAGAATACTGGGTAACAGTTTATTGCTAAGGAGTACCAGCACTTTTCAAGTCTCTCCCTGAGCATTTTAGTACATCTGATTCATGTCTGTGACTAAAAGTTGTAGTCTAGCCCTTGGGGTAGGCTGCTTGGCCATGTTCACTTGGGGGTTTTTCCAGCTGCACTTCATCAGCTGGTCCCTTTTTAACATTGTGAAGAAAGCTCTACATAGAAAGAAAAATCTCCCTGTAGAAGTTGGCTCAAAAGTGATTTATAATTTGTCATAGGACTAACCCTGGAAGCACATTTTGGGATCTCAAGTGCAAAAGAATATTCTTCTCCATCAGTAGCATGAAGTATGTTTCCACTTTGTATTTCTGTAAATCTCCACTTCTTTTCTCACCATGATGACTAATGATACCAGGCTGTGTCTGAAGCCAAGCCATCAAAAGGTCATGCTGAAATACACAAGCACCAGAATATGATGAAGTCCTTACCTGACTTCTTTGGCATCTAAGAAACAGTAGCACCCCTATGTTTCAGACTACAAAAGATTTTGCTCTGCACAGAGGGATCCTCTGATTCATGGTGAGGCTACCTTAACAAACACACAATAGTACTGGAGGAATGCCATACTCAGACTCAGACATACAAAGACTCAGGGTTAAATGCTTCTCTGGCAGGATAGTTAGGTTTTCTTATACCACAGCAAGCAAAAAATTTTATTGCAGACCTTGCTTAGTTTGAAAATAACCTAGAGTAAACCCATGAAGATTTAGCAATGATTATCAAAGTGACAGACTTCATATGTAACAGCTGTTTTAGTAAGCAGCTATTTATTTCTATGGTATGACATGAAACATGTGGATGAATAAAAATATGTTATGCAGTGAATGGGCTACTCTATCACCAGCTCTGGGTAAAGAATCAACCAGTGTAAAAAACATCTCCTTCTAGTGAGGGACTTGCAAAAAGACGAGCACAGGGTAGACTATAGCTTGCTCGGATTTGGAACAGCAGATTTGCAAGTGTACTCACCAAAGCAGCTGAGCCAGGCTTGAAAAGTGTCTGAAAGTGGGAAAGCAGATTAAATTATTGGTTTCATTCAGCAACACAAAAGAGGGGAACAAAACACAAAAAAGGATTAAGATGGGAAGCTGATAGAATATCCAATATACCATTCTATCAATTTAGACTTCTTGGTTTTCTTCTGAAAAAAGTCAGTTGCTGGAGAGAAAATTAAAGATTGTAGTTAAAACAGACAAATGGTACAAATTTTTTAAAGTATACAGGAGTCATCTTTAGACTGGTAATAGGTATGTGAAATTCAGTAGTGAGTTCCATCCTGTAGCCCAAAGATACCTTCATTTCCAGGACGATGTACACTTTAGATTCTGAGAAAATCTTTGGTCTTTTTAAACAGATCAAGCATAAAGTCTTGGTTATGTTCTGTTATGTCCCTACTTACATGGTTCTTACTTATTTTGAAATCAAAGAACATATAAGGTAATTAGAATCTTTTGTATATGTATATAAACAAAGGGGTAATAAAAACACTGGGGTAATACATAAAACCAAATACTTTTCTGGCAATTAAAATATTTTAGGAAATTATTTTCAATAGTGTTTGCATGTTTATAAAAATTGCATATTGAACTTTAGAAACACTATTAGCTTCATGACACCCTTGAATTTGGGCTTTGAGTTTTAAAAAATACTAATGTATACTCATCACAGAAATACACTGCCTACTTAGGACTTTAACTGCTGTTCTTAGATCATAAAAAATATTGATTTCTGAGAGCAACTGCTGTAGTTTTATAAAGTTTGCATAAGTTTCTTAATTAAATTAACACACCAAGGAGTCTTAAATAAAAATGAAAATTAGCTCTCACCACTTTGGTTCACTTGTTGGCTTTTTTTTTTTTTTTGCAATACATTTTAAACCAAAACTTTATTTTCAGTGGTCAATTGTCACATATGTTTGTATAATCTTTAATGGCTATACCTGTCTATACTTGTCTGCAACTTCTATTATTTGAAAATATAATTTCAGGAATAGTTTATTTTTATTTGCCAAATGATTAGAATATTTTACTTCATTCAGGTCTTGGGAAATAGCAATTTGAAGGATGACACAATTTTGGTTTCCCAGGAAAATAGAGAAGACCTAATTTGGAGAAGTTTTAGCTGTTCAGAAAAATGTGTGAAACACGCAAGAACTTTTCTCAGGTTGCTCTGTATTCAGGTTCTTATTCAAGTTGTACCAAGACTGGTGGCTTTAAGGTTTCAGCTTAGAATCTTTGTTAAGATATGGAGAATGGGTTTCAGCCTCCTCAGCCTCAATGCATGTAACCTGTATAAAAAGATGTTGTAAGAAACTATAGGTTGAGCTACAGCTTACTAAGACTATTACTTGAATTATTTTTTTTTCTTTTTTTTCCACCTCCCCTGGAAAAATCCTAGTGTTTCTGGAGATCCCTGGTCAGCATACATCAAGAATGGAATTTTGTGACATGTACCAGACCCAATATGCTAATTATTCACATCCTGGAACATTTCTAGGTCAAAGACATCCAAAATGAATACTTATAACTTATTTGTTTATAATGATGGCCAGGACCCAGAACTGTCAGAACTGCTGGTAGCGAGTGTGTCTGACACTGGGGTACCTTTGCAACAGTAGAGCTACTAGGAGTCAAAGGAAAGAGAGATTTTATCATAGAAGAGAAAGGCATATGTGTAAAGAGAGCAGTCATGAGAGCCAACCAAGGTGGTAATAATAAGCAGAGGATAACAGCCCTGAGACTTCAGGACTGGAGCCAAACTTCAGGAATTAAGGGTACGGCTGAAATAGGTGCCTGACCTCTGAGACCTGACCATGTCAGGCTTCCAACATCTTTGGCTAAAATGATGAATGGTGATCACTGTCAGAGGATGAACATTTGACTAAATGCACCCAATCCACCTTGACAACTCCTATCTTAATACTGTCAGGATCTCTGACTGCAGGGATTTACTCTGTTGAGTTCTGAGACTCAGTGCTGTTTTTTTTAATTTACTGATTTTTTTAATTCCTCACAGCAGTAATTTTCTTCCCAAAATCACTGTGTCACAAAACTACTCATAGTTATGGTTATAGTTATAATAAATCCTGTTGATACTTTTCCCAACTAGATGAAAATAAAGTATATTTGTGTCTATACACGCCGTTCACTCCTGGTTATAGTGTCTTCTCAATCCAAAATCATATGTGAAACCAGATATCGCAGTCCTTGCAGTGTTTGTTTGCTGATCTCCAGTTTTCCATATCATTGTTGCTTAGTTCCAGATTTAGAACCTCATCACTTTTAAAACTTCCCAATTGTCACATTCTCCAGGAAAGTATAAGCATAAAGAATACCATTCAAATGTTCAAAACAGATGTGCTCCAATCAGCGAAAATCTACCCACAAGCTGCAATCGGGCCTTCCTGAACTAAGTGGCATGATGAGAAAAGGATACTTGAAGTTCTTGGGTAGCTTGCGTGACAGTATGGGTTTTCAAATGAATTTTTTAAAAAGGAAGGCAAAAAGTAAAAGTAACATCAAATTCAGTCACCCATCCTCATACTCTATTCCAGAGCACGTTAGTCACATAATGTCTCCCAGGTGGGTATGACAGTAAAAGAAAATTAACTCTTGTCATTTAGTATCCTTGCTTTACCTCACATTTGAGGCTAGATTGAACAACTAGAGCAGCAGATGTTGTTTCTGCTGCTATTGAAAATAAAAGCACTGTGTTGAAATTAAAGTCAGAGGAACACTATAAGGTAATGAGATTATGCTTCCAATTTCCCATGTGCATAAAAGATACATGGAATTAGCCTACTTCTGGGTATTTATATCTTCTTGTTAGAAGCTAACATACAGTATTAATGCAGAAGACTCAGGTCAATTCAGGCTTCACAACATTAGCAAGGAAAGGCATCCTAGGGGATGAAGAAAATATTTCCAAGGGATTTGTACCCTTATATTTCATACTTTTGATGGGAAAAAAAAGAGATACATAGACAGTCAGAGGTTCTAAGTTTGTCTCTAATCACAAGGAAGGCAGTAACTGAACAGGAACAAGGAAGGAGTAAAAATATGAAGGAAGCTCCTCTAGTCACATAATATTCGTAGTTTAAAAAACAAAACCAAAACCAACCCAAAAACCAATGTGCCCAGAATTCTGTACACTGAAATCTGTTCCTACAGACAACCCACTGCACATATCAAAATATCAATGACACTTACTGTCTCATGATCACAATATGAATTGCTTGTGTACCGAGAAGTTTGATTATTTATTTGTGGTGTGCAATTATCTCTCAAGAGGCAACATGGAAGTAAAACTCATTTAATGACAAGATAGTTTGATATTGTGAAATTAAGTCAACTCTAATTTCTGTGAATTGTATAAAGGAAACAGACTGAGATTACATATTATTTTTAAAGTAGGAAAACATGTTTTAGAAATATTTGGTTATATTTTCTGTCTGAGGTAATTTAAACCTGTCTTAGGATCTGATACATTTTTACAGTTTATACTTCTCACTGCCTGTCAGTGTCCTCCATCAGATCTACAAGCATGCATCAGCAGTCAGGTAAAGGCACCCTAGCCTATCTAAAAAGGGTTGTAAAAAGTACCAGGGAAGTAGAATACACATACAGTCACTCTCTTGCACAAATCTTACATCCTTCTTGACACAAAAGTCTGAAAAATAGGATAATCTTGTCATTCAAAAAATGATCAGCAGAGAGCTCATGACTCCATTAAAATTGGTTTTTTGGTCCTCTTTCAGAGAGTGTGCAGAAAAAAAATCACAACGGAGGCTCCAAAAGAGGCAGGTGATCCCTCACCCCCTTGCTGCCAGGCAGAAGGAGGGGACCTAAGAGATGGGGGAGGCTGGAAACAGGTCCCTGTTCAGGAAGGGAGGAAGACCCTCTCCCAAACTCCGTTACCCTCCATGGTGTCCCTTCACAACAGATACTGGGCCCTGGAACTTTTGAATGAAGTAGAGGACCAAGAAAATGAGTCGAACAAGGAGGAAGACCAAGGTCCACCAAGGCCACATCTCTCTAGACCAGGTACTAAAACCAGCAGATGGGCACATGCTTCGCTGGATGAAAAACTGTCTGGATGGCCGGGCCCAAAGAGTTGTGGTGAACGGAGTTAAATCCAGTTGGCGGCTGGTCACGAGTGGTGTCCCCCAGGGCTCGGTTTTGGGGCCACTCCTGTTTAACATCTTTATTGATGATCTAGATGAGGAGATCGAGTGCACCCTCAGTAAGTTTGCAGATGACACCAAGTTGGGTGGGAGTGTTGATCAGCTCAAGGGTAGGGAGGCTCTGCAGAGAGACCTGGACAGGCTGGAGCGATGGGCTAAGGCCAACTGGAGGAGTTTCAATAAGGCCAAATGCCGGGTGCTGCACTTGGGCCACAACAACCCCCAGCAGTGCTACAGGCTTGGGGAGGAGTGGCTGGAGAGCTGCCAGTCAGAGAGGGACCTGGGGGTGTTGATTGACAGCTGGCTGAACAGGAGCCAGCAGTGTGCCCAGGTGGCCAAGAAGGTCAATGGCATCCTGGCCTGTATCAGAAATAGCATGGCCAGCAGGGACAGGGAAGGGATCTTACCCCTGTACTCGGCACTGGTGAGGCTGCACCTCGATTACTGTGTTCAGTTTTGGGCCCCTCACTACAAAAAGGACATTGAATGACTCGAGCGTGTCCAGAGAAGGGCAACGAAGCTGGTGCAGGGTCTGGAGCACATGTCGTACGAGGAGCGGCTGAGGGAACTGGGGGTGTTTAGTCTGGAGAAGAGGAGGCTGAGGGGAGACCTCATCGCCCTCTACAGCTAACTGAAAGGAGGTTGCAGAGAGCTGGGGATGAGTCTCTTTAACCAAGTAATAAGCGACAGGACAAGAGGGAATGGCCTCAAGTTGCACCAGGGAAGGTTTAGACTAGATATGAGGAAGCATTTCTTTACTGAAGGGGTTGTTAGGTGTTGGAATGGGCTGCCCAGGGAGGTGGTGGAGTCCCCATCCCTGGAGGTGTTTAAGAGTCAGGTCGACAAAGCGCTGAGGGAAATGGTGTAGTTTGGAACTGTCAGTGTTAGGTTAATGGTTGGACTAAGTGATCTTCAAGGTCTTTTCCAACCTAGACGATTCTATGATTCTGTGATCATTTTTCTGTTTTGTCATGGCTTCAAGCTCCTATTGTTTGTTTACTCATACTGTGTGCATTGGTATACATGCACTTCAGCTGGGCTGATATACCCAACACCTTTAAACATTTAGAAGTCCTAAGTCCATCCTGGCCTTTCACAGGTGTTACCACAGTTACTGATCCATCAAGATCCCTTGCATCTTTGTTGTGCTGCATGTCTCTATCCCTTGCCTTCACTGAGATGGCAGATTGAGTGTCATCGCTGCCACAACAACCCACAAACGCTGGTAATCTACCCTGGGGCTTATGTCTGGGAGTTCCAGTTTTGTCCCCTTCCCCCTTCAAATCTAGTTTAAAGCACTCATAGATCAGAATATAGTTATAAATGTATAGACATCTTGATATGTAGATTGCAATATGGTGAAATCTCTCAGTTTTCTGCCTTTAGTAAGAACAGTGTTTACTCGAGGACAATTATGCCTCCCTAGAATAAACAAAAATACCATAGTTTTCAGAATGGCCTCATCCATCTTTTTTTTTCTTCAGAAGGAGAATGACATCAACTGATACTATGCAATTTCATACCCTCAGAGGAACTGAAGAGTCTACATTTCTTTGAAACTAATAGAATTGTTTCAGTATTGGATAACTGCAATTCCAGTCCGCGGACATTATTAAACCTCTTAATCTACAGTTGATATATGGTTGTTGAGCCTGTAGAAAGACTCCCAGGTTCCAGGGCAATACTATACTTCAAAAAATATATATGAGTAAAAAGCATATATACACAAACAAGTACATTAAAATATATTTCCCAATGTTTGCAAAGAAAGGATTCAATTTCTTACAGACTTACCTGAACAGTTTCTGCATTTTGTAGGCATTGAGAGATCAGATTTCTTTTGCACAACTGGTCATTAAAGGTTTATTAAAGTACACGTGCTTAAAAAGTGGTTTCGTTCAGTATGTCTGATGCCCTCAACATATCTGTTGATAACTTGGGTTTCTGTATTTTTCATGAAAAACATCACCTAGAATATGACTGCATATATTTGTAGCTTAACAGGGTTGTGTTTGTGTTAAATTACTGTAAAAGCAAAAAGAGGAATTAATTACCTACATATCCTAATATTTATAATAATCCAGCCTAAGGAAAGGTCTATGCAGGCTTGAAAGACAAATACTGAATATTTTCTAATATTCTCTACTTCTGCTTATCTGTTTCCTATCTGTATTCCCCTGTGGGAGACAGGCGGGTCGGCATCGGACTGTCAGCTCTGCACAGCCCCTGAGAAGCATCAAGGCTTTGATGAGAAAGAGGCCTTGGGAGAAAGATAAGAAACTGCTGAGTTGTGCCAAGGTGGCAGGGAAAAACAATGGACAGCTGCAACACTGAACTGTGGAAAAGTACTGAAGTGCGAGAAGTTACCACCGCGTGAGCAATGTGTGAACAAGAAGGTAACTGGTCTGCACAGCGCGTGTTAGAGTGGTCTTATGCTGATAGGAGAAAAGGTTGATAACTGTCTAATTGCTGATTTGCTGATTATGAAGTAAGAGCTTTGGCGAGAGCATGAGTATGTACTATTGGAAAAATAAACAGCTTTTCTTGTTATAACTCTCATAGAGTTGTGCAAGTCCAATATTCTCCCGCAACATTCCTCCAATGTTCCCTCTTTGTGACATTCTAAAGAAAAGGTTTACATAAGGAATATTCCCTCCTCAGCCAAGGGACTACCTGTAGATTAAAATGTGGTGCAATTGGAAGGGTGTCAGATTTTGGTCCATAAGAAGCAAAATGTATATATATAACAACACTTCAATGGTTACATAAAACATTCCTAATTTATAAAGGTAAATGGTATAATTCTGAGAAATTTTCAGGTATGACCAAGCAACTCTCATTAAAAAAAAAAAAAAAATAAGATAGAAAAAGATTTTCCAGCAAAAAGACCTGTTTATGGACTTTGGGATCATATTTAACTGTTATTGGGCCCTCTATTAGTTTTCTTTTGTCTTGGATGGAATATTGATTTTTTCTTCTTTTCATATACAGAAACAAAAGGTTGTTTTTCCTCTCATAAAAAAGAACCAGAGGATTTTGTATTTCTTTCTGGGAATTTTAAACTGAACAAGCTTTAGACATTGTTGGGAAGTAATACCACGTAAGAGTGCTTTATTCTATCTTTATTCAACCAAAATGTCAGATATAGAAGAAAAGTTAAACTGTTTTACTGGTTTCAGGGAGTTGTAAGTATTGATAAAGATAACAAAATTATTGGTTTGCATACTATTTTGTTATGGAAACAGTACAATTTTGATTAAGGGATTTTCAGGGTTTTTTTTTCTTTCTGCACGCAGTTGCACTTATGAGACTCTGTCCTTACCTCTCTCCACCCACATAATTTTTCCCGTAAACGACTATTGGAGATTACACCCCCAAAATACTTCTCTCCTTTAATGGTTGAGTTTAAATGAGGTAATTTTTTCTGTGGCAGACACTTTAAGCATTTGTCCTAGGTCAGGTGCAGACGTGGTGATCACCAAATTTAGTGCGAGCAACGCAGAAGGGAAGGTCATGTTCATGTGCACAGAGAAGTGGCAGCAGTGGCAACTGCATCTAGTTACTGTTGACTACAACTGAGATTTTCAGCTCTGCTGAAATAACACTGCTCTGTTTTGTCAAACAACTGGAAACGTGAAAGATTTATATCCCTTCTTCTATCTACATTGTGTAGACAACCTGCTAAGAAAGATAACATTTTCTATAGCTTCCTATGGTTTTGTAAAACAATTTAGAATCATAGAATATCTCAAGTTGGAATGGACCCATAAGGATTATCATGTCCAATTCCCTGTTCCTTGCAGGACTACCTAAAATAAACCATATGACTAAGAGCATCGTCCAGATGCTCCTTGAACTCTAACATGTTTGGTGTTGTGACCACTTCCCTGGGGAGCCTGTTTCAGTGACCAACCACCCTCTCAGTGAAAAACCTTTTCCTACTGTCCAATGTGAACTTCCTCTGACGCAGCTTCATTCCATTTCCTCGTGTCCTATCACTGTTCACCAGAGAGAGGAGACCATCAGGTCCCCCTCCACTGCCCCCCTTGAGGAAGTTGTAGACTGTGATGAGGTCACCCCTCAGCCTTCTCTTCTCCAAGCTGTACAAACCAAGTGACCTGAGCAGCTACTCATAAATCTTGCCCTCAAGGCTTTTCACCATCTTCGTCGCCGTTCTCTAGACACACTCTAATAGTTTGACATCCTTCTTAGAGTGAGGCCCCCAAAACTGCACACAGGACTTGAGGTGAGGCTGCCCCAGTGCAGTGTAGAGTGGGACAATGACCTCCCTTGACCAGCTAACTGTGCTGTGCTTGATGCACCCCAGGACATTTCGGCTGCCAGGGCACACTGTTGACTCATATTCAACCTGCCATCAACCCAAACCCCCATATTTCCACGGGGATGTTCTCCGGCTCTATGCAATTTGTGTACAGCTTTCCCCCTTCCCCGTCCTCACCCCCAAACTCATCAGTATCCAGTTTGTTGGATAAAGACATAATTAACAGGAGTTGTTATAACACCACTGACAGTTAACAAATGTCACCAGAGTACTCATCGATTATTTCAAGTGGAAAACCTCAAAGCTTCTTTGCTGTGTACCAGAGGAAGTCACAGTGAAAATTTTCAGATACCTCTCAAGTTCAGCCTTTTTGCTCTAGGAAAGACGTTGGGGTAGACTGTGTGGTTTCCACTGCTGTATATCACCTGAAGTTGTAGCTCAAGGAACTTTGAGATTTATTTACATGCCAGTATAACACCATGCATACTCACTGGACTTTAGAGATGAGGAAATATTGTCAGGGTGAGTAAGAGCTCAGACACAGACCCTTCCTCTCCTTTCACTGTAGATGAATGCACCACCAAACCAGGATGATATTTAAAAACAACTGTTCTTTCCTGTTAAAGACAATCCATTTAACTTATTGCTGGCAAATGCACCAGTGTTTTCTTCATGGACCCCATGCTCATTAGCTTCCTCCCTTTTTCTCCCTTCTGACCTGACTGATAGGAATGAAAAGTGGTTATTATGCATCCCAAAGCTATTATTAGAGCAAACACAGGAAGTATAAGAGATATCTAATAGCTTTCTAAAGAGTTTCATAGTAACATCTATGAGAGGAATGCTTAATCAATGAATCAAAAACCTTTGTAGTCTCAAATTACCTTTCAGCTATCCCAAAATGCTCTAACACTATTTTAGCAATGTTCCTTTGACTTTATCCAGGAATGCTTTTGATAAGATTTTAATTGACATATTTATGGAAGCAGGTTGAGTTGACTTCAATTGTCATGCAGATTGAAGTTTCCTATTTTCCAAGACACCTCTTTCTAGAAAAACTCCCTTTCTTTCTGTCTGTTGAACTGAGTAACAGTTCACAGACTCTCATTATGTAACTATCATTATGAGAATGAATTTATTGTGGCAGATATCTAAAAACACTGCCAGTCAACAAACCTTTAAAAGTCACATTTTCCTCTGGAGAAATCCACTGAGTCATCATAATATGACATGTGTGTGATTTCTTCTTAAAACCTAGTAGCTATCATAAAACACTAATATTATAGACTTCATTTAATGAAATTAAGTGAGACTGAGATCTCTAAGAACAGAAGAAGATTAGATGGCAAGGATGGACAAGAATTAGACAGGAGAAAGTGGGGGGGAAATCCAGAAACAAGAAGAGCAGAAGAAAGTAAAAAAAAAAACCCAAGCACACAAATTCAAATAAAACCACTCAACTTGAAAGCAAAATCTAACACGAGACTGAACTGATATATTTTCAATACTCTGGAGTGGAAGGAAGAAGCATTTTAGTATAATTTAGAAATAATTCTGTGTCTTTCCTGAAAATATAAAAATTATAACAACTTTAAAATAACAAGCACTGTCTTAGGAGGAAAAAACCTAGAAGTTGCAGGTTAAATGTGTATCTTGGTTAAATATAATGAGTATATTATGGCATTTCTATTTTCTGCCTAATATAGCTACTAAAAATTTATAAGAAGTTTCAAGCTACCGTACACCTTAAAATAAGTGCATTTCTTTTCATTGTATCTTTTCATTTCTATTCCAGTTGTTTTTAATGGAGAAATCAAGTAGTACTACATATATTTAGCAAATGAGAACATTTCTCTATCATTTTAAACTTTTACTTCTGATCAACTTTCCTTAGCTAGGAAACACTTGGCTGTAATTCCAGACCTCTGTTTCATGCTTATGCAGCATTGCATTTCTCTCATTTATTCAAATAGTGAAGAAGGAAAAGTTCTTTTAACAGGGAGGTCACACAAAACTTACTTCAAGGACTAGAGCTTTCCTTGTGAATATGGAATAAGTGGTACTTTCCCCATTTTATTTAGCTATGCAAAGGCTATCTCTCCCAGGTGACCTGACACGGACCCAGTCAACACCATCCATAATGAAAATCAATGGCACCAAGTCACTAAACAATTACTCCATCTTCTTTAAAAATGCACAAGTCTTCAAAAAAACAAGGATTCAGAGACTGATTAATTTGCCATTTGCCTGGGAGATTGCACAACTTGCATAATTTAAGAAGTCGCCTTGTCTTTGTGTCCTCAAAGGATGGACCAAGATCAAAGTCTCAAAGATTGTTGTGTCCTCTGAAGAAAAATTGGGGACTATATGATGGGAAATACAGATCTGAGGTTGTGGAAGTTTTGTAAATACCTGTTTGTGTAGGTTCCTAATGAACATTGTTCTTCTGCACATAAAACCCACATTGATCTAGTTTTGCAAACCACCCTATTTCAGCTGATACTGAATAAAGTATTTTATATAGAGTAATTTAAGTGTAAACCCAGAAAAACACCAATTAAAAAAATATTTAGAAGTTACAACCAATCTGGACTAGGACCAAGAACTAAAGAACCATTTCTAGGATGGGATTTTCAAAAGTGTTTTTAAACACCAGGCATCCAAGGGGATTATACTTTTTGTAGGCTCATAAAATCCACTAAAATCCAAACCAATTCATCACTTCACATTTTCATCACAGTCTCCCAAATGGGGATACTGCATGCTTTTTCATTTCTCAAAAGATCATCTGAAGCCTCTGCTATGGTGCATAACAGATATTTGGAGGAAACTGTATATGTGAGGTAATCAGATAACTGAATGCAAAATCTTTGTGGCAGTTTCTTCTGCCTAGATACAAAACTAATTTCTAAACCTGTTGTTCAGAATTAATGCACTATATTCAGAAGAGCCCTACCTTGCTTTCAACAAAATTACTTCACAAGATGAAGAAGTTTTGTGACAGAGTTTCAGGATGGAGGGTGACTTTTTAACAGGTCCTGTAGTGACAGGACAAGGGACAATGTTTTAAACTGAAAGAGGATAGATTTAGATTGGATATAAAGAAGAAATTTTTTATGATGATGGTGATGAGAAATCAGAACAGGTGGCACAGAGAAATTGTGGATGACCTCTCCCTGGATGTGTTCAAAGTCAGGTTGGACAGGGCTTTGATCTAGAGAAAGATGTCCCTGCCCATGGCAGGGAGTTGGACAGATAGTCTTTAAATATTCCTTCCAACCAAAACTATTCTCTGACTCTATGATTTTATGATTTTTCAAATTATTCTGACTTATCCTTGGCACTTGAATAAAAAGGTCCACTAACACTTTCTAGTCACAGTCATATAAGCAGTTCAAGTACAAAAATACTTTCAATATCAAAATAATCAGTAAAAGATGTTTGATATGGCTCTTAAATGGAAAGAGTTCAACACAGACCAGAAAAAGTTGTTCTGATTTTGCCATGTTGCTGAGCCCATACAATAATGACAGATATAGATTGCCATATTTTTTTCAGATTTGTGAAGAATATGATGAATCGAAGTAGACAGGAAGAAGGACATGAAAGAAGTGTAATAAATAGTTTCCTTGATAGAAGGATGTCCTGCTTACCTCTGCAAGAAGCAATATAACATTTTTGTGAGTGTGTTAACGGTCAAGTTTTGGCCTCACTGCAACAGATGATCCCAGCAGGGAATGGAGGCCCTCTCTCTCATACAGTCTTGGTTGTTCTCTTTCTCTCCTCCTAACTTCTCTCCTTCTCCTGTAAAGCATCATCGAAATCACTTTGGACCCAATCTTTAGACTGAATTTGTTTTTTGTCTCAACAGAGGACTATGTGCTTTAAACAGCAGCTTTCTTTTCAGTGTGCTTGACTTGGGTATCCATTCTCTCCGTATATGTCTATCTTAAAGATAGTTACTGGCATAAATAGTATATATTTATGCTTATGCGGTTTCATATAAATATGTATAGGGCACATATGTGTGTATATTTAAAACCTTTAATATTTTCCTCCATATAGTAATTTCATTCTCTTTCATTCAATTCTTCCCAAAGCCTTACTATGTCTTAAAACAGCTCGCATCATTTATAAAAGATTAGAAAATCTCTTCCACTATTCTCTCTACCAAGCCTCATTCCTGTGTTGGTTTTTCATTTGTAGCCTGGATTCTAGCCTGTGTCAGCACAGAAAAGTGTATTTGGATGAACTGCTGGTTTTGTTTCTGAGATTATTATTTCTGCCTTTCAACAGGTGTGCAGTTCAGTTGTCAGTGATTTTTTTCTGCTGTTACAAAAACATCACCTATGTGATCTGGTTTCTGTAATGTTGAACTAATTTGCTTCAGATTCATTACTGTGGAAATAAGGATCGCTCCTGCAATATTCTTGGCTGTAGCTGAAATCACAGAATTAGGCCACAGTA
The DNA here is from genome assembly GCF_031877795.1 of Strix aluco. Classification (NCBI taxonomy): domain Eukaryota; kingdom Metazoa; phylum Chordata; class Aves; order Strigiformes; family Strigidae; genus Strix; species Strix aluco. Next base: position 21,232,858 of record NC_133971.1, read on the forward strand.
CAATATCAACAAAATGTCATGTACTCTGTGTAGTGACAAGTCAAAATAACTAGTCACCATGATACAGTATTACCAGAGCCACCAGAGTCCTGATGCTGGAAGGTATTTAGGCACCTAAGAGTATTGATCTTACACCATCCAACTCCATTATTAAATCAATGGGAACTGCTTGATGCTCAAGGCTTTTGTAAAATCAAGCTGTCAATTCAGGGACATAAATATAGATTTAGAAATCAAACTTCAGACACCTGTTTTTTTAAAAACTTAACCCTGAGAGACCAGCACAGCATTATTAAAGGTCATGCGCAAATCAAAGAGCATTGACAAGAATGCTGTTTTGGGCATAGATTTTAAAGATTGACTCAAAAGGGGTAGAAAATTGTATTCATTCTGTAGTTTCTCTCCTAAATCAATTTGTTTGTGGTTCGTATTATTAGTGCAACCACTTGATATGAGACCGAATGCAACTTTGAAAATAAGGACATTTCTTCTTTGCTTTCAGGAAGTCATGGTAGCTGGGGGTTTTTTTGTGGGTTGTTTTTTTTTTTTTTTTTGTGTATGTCAGTTTGAGAGAGTACTCTTGATATTTTCTTCAGTTAAAATTAACACTGCCAAAAATCAAGGATCTTTGTTTATTTGAAACTGTATTAAATAATTCATGCAGCAAAATAAACTTTAAGTCATTGCTTAGAATAATAAAAAAATATCCTTAGATAGTTGCATTTTGTCTAGTCAATGTTAGACTGCTGTCTAAACCAAGCAAGATCTATGCAGGAACTGTGGTGACATACCACTCTGTAGTGGTAGTGTAAAAGACTTAAGTACAATGATAGTGCAAGACTAGTCTTGTAAAACTGATGGATCCCAGAACTAAAGCCACCTTGTCTTATTAGGAGCAGCTGAGGGAACTGGGGTTGTTTGGCCTGGAGAAAAGGAGGCTCAGGGGAGACCCTACAGTTCTCTACAACTGCCTGAAGGGAGGTTGTAGTGAGGTGGGTATCAGTCTCTTGTCCCAAGTAACAAGTGATAGGACAAAATGAAATGGCCTCAAGTTGTGCCAGAGGAGGTTTAGATTTGATATTAGGAAAAACTTCTTCACAGAAAGGGTTGTCAAGCTCTAGAACAAGCTTCCCAGGAAAGTGGTTGAGACACCATCCCTGGAGGTATTTAAAAGACTTGTAGATGTGGTTCTTAGGGACATGGCTTAGTGGTGGACTTGTCAATGTTAAGTTAGCAGTTGGACTAGATGATCTTAAAGGTCTTTTCCAACCTAAATTGTTCTATGATTCTGTGATTGCATTTACTGCACACATAGATGAGTGGGATTTTTTTCCTTTGATGCTAGTTACATACACATTTGTTTCAGGGAAGTGCCTGTGACTGTAAGATTTTTTACAGCAAACATGCTCATTTATTAGCTTTGCTCATATAGAAAATAATCTCTGGGTCACTGAGAAAGAAATCAGGATTGATCCTAACATTGGTTAGGGCTGGGTAAATACAAAAATATTCTGTATAGATTCTTCTAGATTTCAGAAGTTCCTCTCATCTGAGGAAGAGATATACTGCATCTAGTCTCAGGTAGATGGACTGAAGAGAGGGAAAGCAATCTTGCCTTTAAGACACATGACTGGGGTTCATGTGGTGGGGATTTTTTTGCTGGCTTTGCCATTTTGCTCCCTCCCCACAGATGTCTCTTCTGTGCCTGAGCTCTCACTTGTGCTGCCTCTCTCCAGTGGTTTGTTTTATCTATACAGGGCCCAAGGCTGAAAGAAAAAAAAGGTGCATATTCAACTTTAAAAGCTGAGTTGTCCCACATGATTACTCTCAGACTTCGATGAAGAAATTTATTAAAAATGTGTGTAGCTTTCTGAAAAATCACAGTGCGCTTCCAGGCAAGCAGGCACTGCGGTCTCAGTGCTGGCACCCAGGCATGCCTGAATGCTTCCCGCAAACTTGCAGCCAGCCCTTTCTGGACCATTTCTGCCCACATACCCCAGTGTGCAGAGGGATGGGGCATGCTCTAGCTCCTGCTGATGGTCGGGGAGCTGGCAAAGTGTGCGTGCCCGGAAACACACACTGCACTCTGCATACTTTCTATTGTCATGCGCTCATGCAGTGCCCAACACAATCTTAATGGAATTATTTACATTATTCCATTATTCATATTTTGCTTTATACTTGTCAGTTTGTAGCTTTTTAACTTTTTTTTCTTTCTGAAGTACTAACACAAATAAATACTACTAAGGTTATTTGCAAAAAATTACAGTGTGTATTTATGTTGTGACTTTTAAATGTAACTGAATCAAATAATTTAAGTTTAAAATGTTACTATGAAGTAAAACCCAACTCATTTTAGCCATATGCTATACAGAAATACCACTGTAAGATTATACAGGCCCCTTAGGTACAAATGCCTTACTACCTCTGGGACAGAAGAACTAATTAAAAATAAAAGGAATAATTAAAAGTCCCAAACCTATCAATAAAAATACAGAATCAATGCAGTTCAAAATATTAACAAAACAGTATAAGTGTCATAGATCCTCCAGAAGTTTTACTTTAATGCCAGATTGATTAAAAATTAGAAAGCATTAAAATTAATTGCCATCTCTAAGGGATATATACATTTCAACGTAGATATACTTTTATATCAAGAATTTTCCAGCTTTTCTTTCTCTTTACATAATTCAAGTATAGACAAATACATTTTGTTATAATGTAAAGGACCTGTCATGAAAGAATAGTAACTTCACAGTCCTGTGTTTCAGCAATTGAGGATACTGCCTTTATTTTCCCTTGGCAGGTAGCAATTTTGAAATTACTTTTCTTCAGTGAAAACATCTAAAAAATAAATATCTCATTCCTTTCTTCATCTGTATCTGTATCTGGTTTTCTAAAATTTTGGGGGCAGTAGAGTTTGATAAGGAAAAACAAAAAGACTGAGCTTCATATGGACATATGCATTTTTGTGGTGGTGATCTGAAACCTGACCAATTGAGAGTGCTAAAAATATGGATAGTCTTTTTGAAATAAAGGTGTTGTAAAACTGCTATACAATTCTCAACATTTTTTCTTATAGTGGATGTTAAATACAGAAAGAGATCTTTTTGTGTAATTGACATGATGGGGTAGGATAACTGATACTATTCAGTGAAGGCATGTAAATGAAACTCAGACTTCAGAAAATTGCCATCATCTTTCTGGGTGCTATCTAAATTTGCTCAGCTATAACAAAGGAACTCCTGCGTAGATAGGTTTAACCAAACCAAAATGTTTACAGAATCCGAGCTGTAGATCTTTACCCTACTTTATGAATCGTGTATTGATGATATTATTTCCCAGAATTAATCTGTCGCTTGGTACCCCAAGACAGCAGTGTCTGTACTTGCTCATTTCACGTATTTCATGGCCCTAATATTGACCACAACCTCTTTGCTTAAGAAGGGGTTTTCTTGCAGATGTAATTTTTATAACCACAAACACACTGTCAGATTGCAAAGAGTAACTAGCAACAGAGACAGCAGTCCGTAATATTGTGAACTAGTCACTTTTCAGTAACCAGCCCATCACAAATATGAATATAGGTATCCTTTTAAGAAATCCTTATATTGCACTTTCCTTTTGTAAAATATGGCAACATGATTCTTAATGCTAAGCCTCCATGGTTCCCTAAACTAAAAGTAACAAAGCAATGTTGTGACAGAAACGACAATTAACATGGATTTTAAACTTCTGTAGCAAGTCATTATACTACAAAATTTCTTTCTGCTATTTAAGATAGAAGGGTGGGCAGGGGCTAACAGTTGTTATGACAAATGCCTGAACGAGACTTTACAGCCCAGACTCTATTTAGTAAGTGAATCCTATTCATATAGGACTGTAAATATGTCATTTATTTCATAGTATTTCCCAGTAGTGTCGTCAATTGTAGATGTGATACTGTAATCTAGGATTAGCAAAAGCATTGATGCTATTCGCTGACTTTTGTTTTCTTTCTTGAAACTGCTCCTCATGAGCCACAGTGCAGGCTGATTTATATGTTGTTCTGATGGTGGAAAGGAAATCAGTGTCTTGCTGACCCCTTTGCTTATGCTACCTGAGTGGTCCGGAAATGTAGGAAGAGGACTGGTTCTGCCACAGCCCTTTTATCTTTCCCTAGAGTGCTACAAGGGTACAAGCAAAACCATCCCTCTGCTGACCCCTAACTGCTCAGAGTGAAGTGAGGCAGAGGCAGCAGCAATATATGCTGTATATAAAAGCTGCATCTCACAAACCAACCCACTGAGAAAGGAGGCTGCAGCAGGAGAATTGCTATTTATCTTAAGGAAACAATGCCTCCCTGGGTTACTCAAGGGTTCGTTCAGCTTTTGCTCAGCCCTTTGTCCTAGTCTGCCTGAAGTCTCAAGCTGGCCCACAAGGAATTCCCTAACAGCTATTATATGTCATAGCAGTTAAATCTCAGGATAATTCTGCAAATAAATGAGATGTTTCAAAGGTGTGACTGTATCAAAGAGACTGATTCTAACACAGTATCAGTAAATGACTGATTCTTTGTGTGCAAGGTTTCCAAAAGGGATTTTATTTTATGTCCAGCTTTTCATCTCGTCATATTAATCTCTAGACGTGAAAAAAACAAACCCAAAATGTCTCCTAAAATGACAGTCTCCCCCTGCCCATGGAGCTTCTGAAATCATGCTGAGCATCTCATTAAAGGACTCTCAATTATGGTTGGCTTTCTGCCTGAAATTTGCATGTTGTGAAGGGTGATTGCTAGCCTCAAGGAACTACTTTTTTCCTTTACCCTGAAAAATTACAGCTTCTGAAGAAAGAATTTTTCAAACTGTCCATGCTTATAGTAAGCCAAACCCTTCTCTTTAGTGTTGCAGTCTAATTTTTAGAGGAGTACTTATAGCCAGAGGATGAATAGAGGGGAATGTAAGAGAAAGTAATTCCAATGCCCATGGGGCTGAAAATGGATCACTGTAATCATTGTTACTAACTTGGCCCCAGGCTTCTCCTCCAGCAAAGGAAAGATCAAAATTCACCAGATTTCTTCCAAAATGCAAAAAATTATGAGCCACCTCACAGAAAAAATGTTATAATTTCTTTGTCTCAGCAGTTCCAAATTGTACTCACCCTTTCCACAGAAAGCAGCTGGCTTCTGCTGAGCACGGAACAGGATTTGTCAACATGAGTGGGGTGCAGGGAGTCTGCAGTACTCATGTCAGTCTGCCTGCTGATTTCACTGGTACCTCTTACAGGAGGGATGTAAACATTGACTCAGATCCCAATTTTCCCTGTATTTTTCACATTCCCCTTTTGGGTGGGATAAAGCATCTTCATTTTAAAATTTTCTTCATCTTTTTCTTTCATTATATTGCATAAACACATCTTGATATAAGCACAATCTCCTGTGAACGGACAAACCATAACAGACTACAGTTACTATATTTCTTAGTAAAAAGAAATTGCTATAGTGTCAGGTGGCTTTCTAGTAAAATAATTGCACTAGTGCATCTGGCAGGAGAATATGGAGAGAATGTTAACAGGTGCAGGTTTTTTTTTTTCTGCTCATTCACAGGAACAGTATTAATTAATTGAAAAACAGATAAAAGATATAGTCTTGAAATATAACTGTGATTTAATGGAAAAGAAAATGGGCTAAACATTATTTAATATTAGTATCACATTTATGTTGCATCAGTGCTAAACTCTGTAAAAGTTATACAACATCAAAGCAGAAGTAAGGAATTGCATTTTTTAATTTGCTTTTACAGCGCCCTTTTCACTGTAAATACTAAAATTTAAATAACATACATGAATTGCAATGAGAATGTAAAACTAGATTTGCAGATACTACAGCTGCATTAAGTATTAAAATAAAACTGGCTTACTGTCAGTAAAAGTATTTTTAACATTGAAAATAATTTTAGTTTCAAAATTGCTTGTAAAGTTAAGTGAATTAAAGCTGAGACGTCTACATGAAAACTGAATTCTGCTTCACATATTTTTGACTTAAAATACACTATATTTGTCACAAAAATATGTATAAGAAAACATTGAAACATTATTAGATATATTATGATTTTGTACAATATAAACTGTGCCCAGTTTGTCTCTGGCAATGTAAATGTTTTTTATTCTTTCCCCACAGTACTAAAAATAACCCTTTTCAAGAGAATTAAACTGAGCTGTTTTGATTGTAACTGAGCATTTAAAAGGATATATTTAATGATTTTCACACACTACAGACCACAAACCGGATTAAGGACATAACAGTTCATTTAGTGCATATGCTATGTAACCATCTTTCACATAATTTCAACATAAATTTATGAGGGGCTTTTGGTATTGGGTTTTGGGGTTTTTTTGTTTGTTTTGTTTAAAACACAGTGTATGTGAACATTAAAATGATTTCAAGGAAGATTAATAACGTGGAGAAGAGGCTTCTTCCTTTGATTTGCAAGAAAATTTATTCCATAAAAACTGATTGCTTTTCTTTTGGAATGTCCTTGATTTTTTATCTTTTTTTTTTTTTTTTTTTTTAAATGGCTTCTGATAATAATCGGTAAGACATTGTTAGGAAAAAAAATTCACCTCATCAGATATTCTGTACAGAATGCAAACCCCTCCTTCTGATAAATCAGCTCTATTCTCAAAGTGACAATTCTTACTTTGAGTTCCAGGCCGTACTGAAGCTCAATAAATTTGGGGAACAGAAAAAAAAAATCAGAAAAACACTCCAGAATGCAAAATCTAAGAAATAAATAAAAAAATATCATTTTTCTATGTTTTTTAAGGATGAGGCGTTCTGTTCTAATATTTAGTTTCTTCTACTTCATTTTGTGCCTGTGTTCTTGCTTTTTCAAGTCCCTATTGTCATTGACTATAATGAAATGGGTCAGAATGAAATAAAAAACAGGAACGTCTCCTTCTGCTGAGCTCAGCCCAGCCAGTAAGCAGCCTGTGCCTTCTGCAGATGTTTCTGCTTTAAACTTAAGACAGTTAAAACTTTAGGTACTTGTTTTAACTACTGCTATGGGTGCAAAAGTCACCACAGAACAGTATAGATATTTGCTACCTGATGCCCACAACAAAATACTGACCTTCATGGCAATACCACAACAGGCATTTTGGACTGTGAACAACCAAACAGGTTTACAATGGCATGATGCTAGTGTCTACCATTGCATAATGAAGAGTCTTCATCAGGCCAGCCCTGAGAGCTGCCACATGCCTTTGGTCCGTGCAGACCACTGAGAGCAGAGGCATTCTGCATGCACATTGCTTGAGCAACTTGGGTATTCATAGGGACACTACACGTTACTGTGGTTGTACTTCTGCCCCCACCTCTGCTGCTGACCAGTCAGGGTATCTTCAGCAGTTGATTTTTTTCTACATGTTGAGCATCATTAGGTGCTTGGGATCAGCACTTATCAAATGCAGTTGGGTGGTTAAATGCCACTGAGATCTGGGGCTTCATCTCCCTGTGTCTGTGTTGTTCCACCTGTAAAACGGGAGAAAACGTTTTGAGGAAAAACAATTGCTGTTGACTGAGATAAGAACAATGAACTACCATTGCACGATAAAGCTCAAACAGCTGACTTTCCCCTCTTGTCAATAACAGAAGCTTTTCCCTCTTCTTTCTCACAAAGCTCACAATGCCAGAAGCCCCCCACATTTTATCTAACATATGGTTCTTTTGGTTCCACTATTAAGATGAGTACATATGTACCCCTTGCCCTGTTCAGCTCAGTAATATGGCAAGACAACAACTGTTGGATATTTTTTGTGAGAAATAAATCACTGATGTATTTGATTCTATGATCTCTGAAAACCTAGAGGAACTTGCATTCGTTTTTTCACATAAGGAGCAGAGATTTGTCTCTAATGATTTCATTGGGAAAGACAGAAGAAGAAAGAAGTAAGGTTTCTGTTTGACTAAGAGATTACAGACTTGTTTAATTTCTGTGGCATTCCTTCAAAAATCAAAAGTATTAATTGTGATAGACAGTAAACTGTTTGTTCATCAAATTCCATTGAAGATACCGGGAGCTCGTGACATGTTATTCCATAAACTATGTAGGCCTAAGCTTAATCTTAACTATTACACTGTGTAATGACTAACTGACTGTAAGTGCTTATCTAAGTTGAAATACTGAAGCAAGGACTCCTACTATGCAAAAGACTGAAAAGAGGGAGAAAGGGAAGAAGGACAAAGGGGAGAAAGACAAAGGGGAGAAGAAGAAGGAAAAAAAAAAGGGGGTAGTGTCTATATTCTGTAAGATATAAACAAAAGCTTTGTGAACCACTCTCAGGAAAGCAGGAAATACGAGGAGCTGGTGATGTGAGGAAGACCCGGATGGAGTGACCCCCTAGCTGCAAAGTGCGCAGACGCAGGATACACCTCTCAGAGAGACCCGATACCGGAAGGCGGAGGATATAAAAAAGACGGACCCTCGGGAAGTGAGTGTGCGCCGTTGGTGGAGCAGGGACTCCCCGGCCGCCCAGCGCTGTTTTGCTTATTGCCGCTTGCTAAAATAAATAATTGAAATTTAATTTGTCCTAACTTACATCATTTTGGCAAAGATAGTCTATAACATTAATGATGACTTTTCTGGATTGGATCTGTGTCTTAATTTTTAGGAAATCAAAGAAAACAGGATCCAATGGGCGGAACACCCACTATAAAAGATACTGGGTTAAATGCCTGGATTAATCTTTGGTCATCTAGTTGTGAAATTCTCAGTCTTCTGTTAGCACCAATGGGGATGTTTTAGGAAAGGTTGCCTCATTCTTTTCCTCTTCTCATTTGGTCTTCGGTAGATAGCAAATCCTTTTGGATAACAGCAGGTCTTGGACATAATTTAAAACAGTTAAAGTGGGAGGACTCTTCTTATGAAACCTGTCAGCACCTGAATGACATACAAAATGCAGAAACTATGTAATAAATAAAGTTTGGATATTTCCTTAGTTAAATGAAAGGATAGCAAAGCTCCCAATACATGGTAAGAGCTGATCACGTGATTGTCACACTAGGTAAATGTTTTCATAGTGAAGCATCCATGATTTGGCTTTAAATTGTGTGTCATGCTTTCATGTCCTGTTTTTAACCAGGTTCATTTCTTTCCTCCATTCTTCTCCCACTGCATTGTAATTCAGTGCAAACTTCAATTAAATTGTACTACAAATACAAAAATACCTTTAAAGAGTCCTGAAAGAGCAGTTCTTCTCAACAGCAGTAATATTCCCCCAATAGAAAAAGATAAGTTAAAGGGGCCAACTGAAATTACGGCCTTCGGCCTATTTGTATTCTGTATCACAGCATGATTGTACAACAACATAGTCATTTTATCTTTCATAAAAGAGCACCATATGTTAATTCTGGGTTAATTATTTCTCATGAATTCTATTTAAAAAAATATTATAAAAAAGGGAATGTTTTCAGGGGATTTTCCTGTCTTTTGTTTCTCAGAGGATTGTTTAGTAGACAGGATCTGACTGAGAAAGGCACTAATTAGGTGATAATATTAGGCACAACTTTAATCCAGTTTCTATTGACCCAAGGGAGAGGTATGCATTTAAATACAACTGACAATGACCTTAGGTAAGTTTAAAGATACCTTTATTCATATCCTTAGAGTTAGATACATACTCAGTACTTTCCTGAGTTAAGACATACAAGTCACAAAAAAATGTGATCAGTATTTTTCAATGCACCAGTTCTCTTTACAGTTTTATTGTTACAGCTTGCTTGCTATTTCCTCCACAGCTGTGAATAATCCAAGCAGCAGCACCTAACAAAGCAAGCAGTATCTTGGTAATGCTCTCTGTTCTTAATTGCTGATGGGGGAATGCAGTAAGAAGAAGTAGCTACAGACTTTTCTATCTGTCTCACACGGGGCAAATATTTCCTGCCACAGTAGTTGCCCAAGGGCTGAATGGGTAATGAAATACTTAGAAACTATCTTTCACTGATTATTTTAATACAGTCTTAGTTTGAGCATAGCAACACATAAACCACAACAATATTCTCTTATTTAGAGCTTTGAGATCACAATGTAATAACATCACTTGCATACCAAATTCCAAGCAGTTAAAAGGATCTGAAGCTTTGTTAGGGACAGAACACAATATGCCTGCCAATATTTATACTTAAGCAATTCAAAGAGATGCTGAATTTTCTAAACTGTCCACTAAATCAGTTTCATAAAAGACTAAGGCTAACCTCATATCTTGGATTCATATCTCGAATCCATCAAGCTATCATGGACATAAGTCATATGTAAAATTTTGTACCAGCATACCTATTGTCAGTTACAGGTAAGAAAACTTTTTTTTTCTTTCACAAGTACTGAGATTATGGAGTATGTGTGTGGATACTTGTAACTGTTTTAAGAGAATTTTTCAGATCTGGTCTACATAGTATTTTTGTACCACTGTTGGGTCCTTCTGTTTCTTCCCTCCCCTCCTCCCATTCCTTCTATGAAGTACTGGAAAGAAAATTTCAGTTATTCCTTTAAATCATCTGAATACTAAATATTTCCCTAGATAATTAGAAGTTACACAGAAATAGAAACAAAACAAAAAGTGTGTGGGAGGTGGAACAAATGAAGAAGGTATTACTGTAAAAGAGCATAGCTGCTTACATACAAAGTTTGAATCTATTTTTTCAGTTGTTTTAGGATATAATCACTGCAAACATTTTTGTAATATGCACCTTGTCATACTTTAAATATTGAAAATAGTTCTTTTGTATTAAACTAATTTTAAGGCACTGCTAAAGGCCTCATAACGGATTTGAACAGTATTGCCAAACACAGATCTGTGTCTTTCCCATGGTTTTCTAATACTCTAACAGTTTTAACATGAATAATGAAATTAAAAAGAATCTAAAACTTTGTGGAAGAAGCATTCAATGGATAGATATACTATGGAATGATAGTCCATGCTATTGGAATGATAATATAGTATGGAATAGTACAGAAAGTATGGAATGATAGTTCATAGTATTAAAAAAAACCAAACCCACCTTTCAGAGAGTCATTACGTGTCTGTTAATAGTTTGGTTTAATACATGATTTAAAAATTAAAAGAAATTCCAAAACTCTTTTATCCACGTTCATTAATTGCAATAGTATTACAGCATTGTGTTTGCTTTTGCTATGAGCACCTCTGCAATCTTCCCATGAACTGGAAGCAAATTTAATTACACAGTAAAAGTTACAGTTACACTTTAAAAGTGTTGTTTTGAATGTTGGGTAGCCCCACCTGCATAGCTGGTCTAAATAATTTTTCCCCAAAATGAGACACACTTTTCTTATGTCTTCTTCTCATATAGTTAGACTCTGGGTTATTTTCACTCAGACTAACTCATTTTTTCTTCTAATACACCAGAATCAGTGTGAACAGAATAAAACAGAATCTAGGGAAAGAAACTTTACATTTTTTCCATAACTAATAAATCCTAATAACCATTCCGCTTAATAAACCCTCACCTCTATCTGGCTGATCAGACAGGCACTTATCCCCAGCCTGTCTTATCCTATGTTTGAAACCCTCCAGTGCCCCTCAGGAGCAGCAGCTTTTCTAGTCTGAAATACTTAAAGGGCTTGTTGGTACTTAGAAGGTGGTACTGAATTTTCACTTCTTTTTCTCTTGATAGTTGCTTCACTACTGGAGCCTTTTCAGCTATGTAGAATCTAGAGGGGTGCAGAAGTGTCTAAAATTAAGCCAGAATTATATTTATCCCTGCTTCTAAATTCACACTACCTTTTTTTCTTTTTTATCCTGTTGGGCAGCCCATTCCTAACTTAAATAACTGCAGCTTTTGACTTTCTGTCTTGCTTTGATGCCATGACATGTTTATACAGCTAACTCCTAGAAGAAAGCCCCCGAATGGGTATCACAATAAATTTTTTACTCCCTACCAATAGCATAGATTGAAGACAGGGGTCGAAAGGCTGTAGTAGACAGCTTAGATCTGCCAAAAAGTAAATACTGCAGGTACTAAAAAATAGGTCCTTTTATCAGGAGAGGAAATTTCTGTTCAAAGAATAAGAGCTTCATAGCTAGTTTAAGTGTGTGTGAACAGCTAGCTGGCACTGTTAGAATCAATGGCTCTCCTTTTCTATTTGCTTTTTCCTGTAAAGTGCAAACAGTTTTCTTTGATAGCTCCACCTCCCAGATGAGGAAAAAAAATGTGGGGTTTTTTTCTGAAAAACTTTTTCCTTTAAAACAAGAAACAGACTTCTACTCTATTCTCTGTTTTTATTGCCCACAGAAGCACCCGGATTATTCTGCATATAGTTATCAGTGTCATCAGATTTATTCTAAATACAACCTGGGTTACGCCTCATACCTATCATGGGAACCGAAGTTCCTACTGATATGTTTCTAGAACAATAAATCCACTTCTTCGACACTTTGTCGTAGCAGGAATCAGAAACCAGGCTGTTTGTTCTGTTATTTTTTCTAAGGACAAAGGAAAAATTTATCTAGGCACATTCCAACAGGTTAATACCAGTGGAAAGATGTTACTTTTTCTATCTACTGCACCAAGTTAATTACTTGTAAATGTAATTATTTTAGTTTGTTTATTTTATATTTATGTGACCTCTGTAACTTGCTTAAACTGCTGTTTTAGGCTCATAGTGTTTATAATCATCTGTGAAAGAGTGTTAATTTTATAATGTCAGCTTTATACCTGACAAACAGCACCAAACACAGGGATGAAAGCAAAAAGAAATTGCATGAACCTATTCTGAAACTATTCTACTGTATCAGAAATAAAACCAGTAAGAATCTCCTCTGAACGCTTCTTATCTTACTTTTAGTCACAGGGGTAGGAATGCCTTTTTATCCTATTGTTTAGCCCTTATGTTCTCTTATTTAATGCATGTAGACTTTTTTTTGTTGGATGTCTTTAAGTGCATTTATGAAAGAAGACATACTGGGTCCTTAGTCTTCTTCTGTAATTTGAACTTGTAAATGTTAACCATCAGCGTTGTACTCTAAAGCAAATGTTAAACCCCCAGTTATACTCAGCTATAAATGTAAATATCTTTCTGCTCTTAGAAGCTTGAATACCTTCTGTATGTCAAAAGGCTTGGATTTGGAGTTTAAAAAATGTAGGGATTGAAAGTTCCAGACAGGTTTTCTGGAGAGTTAGGGAAGGTTGGGACTCCTGGAAACTTGCTGGACCTTTCCTAAGTTTTGCCCCATAAAAAAACGTAGTAAAATGCAGAACTTCTATCTGCTCTCCAGGACCCTTCTGGGCAAGACTGGAGAATCTCAGTAAGATTCTAGAAACTAATTGAAGACTGTAAAACAGTTGTCAGTCATTGATGACATAATCTGTTGTCATCTGTGGGTAATTTTTTTCCCTCAGATTTAATGTCTGAGCCTGTCTGTTTAATATCTTAACACTTTTTTAGGCCTTCTGTGTTTCCAGATTTCCTTCCTAAAATGTGTGCATGCTGCTGTAGGCTCACCTGCTTGCAGAAATGTCTGAAGAGGCAAACCCTTTTCACTATTCTCAATCATCAGTTCTAACCTGTCTTCAAAAGCTAATCTTTCTTCCCCTCCTTTTATCAGATTACTCTCTTCTTTTTCTCATTTCCCAAATCCCAGAGAAGTTTTCCTTTAGAGGTACTTCAATCTGAAATTCATTTTTTTAACTGTCAATCTCATCAGCTGTCATTTGTTATCTCAGTGCAAGGCACATCGCTCCTGTACTCATGGAGCCTAGTACTTCTTTTCTTTAGCTACTGGTTTTGATCTTAAATTTAGCAAGTACTAACATTGTCACTCTATTGTTTCAATGGTGCCATTGATTTAATTTTGCAGAAAAAGTGTATCATATGCTTTGTGAAGACTGGAATAATGAGTGAAACTCTCTCTTAAACCCAGGATATTTATTTTAAAATATAGCAATTTTCATAACATAGGATGTTAGAATGCTTTATTGGAATACTGAAATGGAATTGGCTTACCTTCCAGTTTTGATGTAGCTTTCTTACACATGAAAATATATTATGTCTGTAACACACAGACAGTAACTAGAAACATTTAAAGTTGCTAAATGGGGATTAGAGAAATGAACTAGATAGCATAGAAGCACCCTGCACTGTAAGTGGAGTTCCTACTCAGAGGGAGATAGATCACAGAATCACAGAATCACAGAATTGTCTAGGTTGGAAAAGACCTTGAAGATCATCCAGTCCAACCATCAACCCAACATTAACAGTTCCCATCTACACCATATCCCTCAGCGCTTACACCTCCAGGGATGGGGACTCCACCACTTCCCTGGGCAGCCCATTCCAACGCCTAACAACCTGTTCATTAGTTAGTGTAAATCAGCATAACTTCAGAAGTCACTCTGTCCAGTATATTTGCATCTGGCATTCTGGCTTCATCTTTTGTCAGTAATGAGCTTGTTGTCAAGCAGTGATGTCTTTAAGGCTAAGTAATGTTCAAATCTGAGTTTTAAATTGAGGATAGTCTTTGCTTATACTGTGAAATTACTGTGAATGCTGTTATTCATAAGACTTGTATTCTATGTCAAATCTGAAATATACCAGGCCAAAAGTATTAAAAAAACTAGAATACTTGTTTTCCTCAAGACACACTGGAATGGATAAGGAACATTACTTTCTGTTTCACTGCACTTCTGGTTCCAGGCTATTAGTTCAGGTTTGCAGAAAGAGTTTATTCTACATTACTAACTGCAATAGCTCTGTAATGTGCCACTGTATAGTGGAAAAATACCTGAAATTTCTAGTGGAAAATACATCATTCATCTTTCTAGTGCTTAGAAATTGAATTATTCACTGGAAAATAATCACACTGCTATCTCTTCTGAAACACATATTTTTTTCTCCTTCCCTACTCTTTTATGGACATCCTGCAAAGTCTCTTTTGTACATATTTGGTGAAGAGTTGAAACTCACGTTGCTAAATATTGTTTCGTTCCAATGAGTCTTGCATTGCTCAGTAAAGCTTTTTATTTTAAGTTTCAGGATTTGTTCTCATATGAAACTTGGTACCTTTACTATAGTCAAGCCATGACCAGGGTTCTGTCCTGTTTTTCTTCAGAAGGATTTTCTTTACGGCACATTTCTGCTCTTTGGACTATGGTTCATAAATAAAAATAATTATCATCAAGCCCTCTTTTAGCCAGGCTTCCAAAATCAAACTGGTGTTAGAATCAGGGATATTCAGCTACCTTCATTTCAGACTCCTCCTCAGTGGTACGCACAGCTTTTGGAATCCTGCTCAGAGACAAGCCTCTCTCAAACCCTGACTGTCAGCACTGGTAATGGAGATCCTGGTGTACATAACACCATATACATAAAACATATTATAAATATGACGTATCATATATGGAAAATCTCATATCATATATGTAATAGATAATATATACTACCCCTCCCCTCCCTTCCCTTTCCTTCCTCCCCCTATATTGCGAATTCTCCTGTGTTCTCTCTGCTCCCAAGACTTTAATTTTTTTGTGTGCCTTCTGCCAACATATTAAGACCCGCCTTTAAATAGACACAACACCTTCCTGTTGCTAAAATATTGCTCAGTCAAACCGTGTGAGATCATGACATACATGATCCCATAAAAACAGTGAAGTTGAATGCTTCCTTCTTCCCCTGGGTGAAGTTCAGAGCCTCCTCATCAGGAGACAGCCTGCCTCTGCCCTCCTCCGAGTGAAGGTGTGAAATGCCCTTTGAAATGAACTAGGGAAAGTGTTTAATGTCCAATTAACAACACACTTGCTAAAAGAGCAAGAGAGATAGAATTAAGGTTGTGCATAGATCTGACTGTCTTATTATTTCTAGGTTTCTTTTGATTTAATGGGGACTAAGCAGAAGCAGGCACTGCAGATGTAAGTTTGTGCAACTCCAAAGGCAGTGGTGTAACTGCAAATGTTGGTAATACCTGCGAGACAGACAAGAAACAAAAAAGAACATACCTGTAAAACAAAATGTGGAGTTAGAGGCTTGGTGCGCTAGAGACTCCACAAACAGCTCACACACACTGCTGCCAGGGTTGATATATAAATAAAGCACTTTGCATGTGATGTTGCAACATTATCTCATCTTAATAATGAGTCAATACATACAATGCGGAGCTGAAAAGGTCCCCATGCCCTAGCAGCTCTCCAGTTTTTCTTGCTACCGAACATTTGAAAACACCATGAGCATCTGTATTAGCAGTTTCAGTTTGTTTCTTTTTAAGCAGGCAGAATCATGATTCAGTTTGTTTCCTAAGTCTTAGATCAAATAACATCCATCAAGTGGAACCTAAGATTTTGCCAGCCGTGATTTTGTGGATATAGCTACAACCGTTGTATCCCAAAGCTTTGTTAGGCTAGACCATGACTTACACCATCTTAGGTCAGTGTGTCTAAGGTTACTTAAGAAATAGGAAGAGCTGTAGTTGGTAGTAACTGTTCAACAGACTGTTTTTATTTAGAACTGAAGTGATGCCAGTACAGGAGTTTAAGTGGTGCTGTCTGTGGCCAAAGTAACTCTTCTGGTTTTGAAAACTTGGATAGTATTTTGAATGTGCAAAACCGTTACAAAAGGAAAAGTCTGCGTGTAAACTCCTAAGAAGATTTAAAAAGTGAAGAGCAAGATTTCAGAATTAGGGGAAATTTCTTTATGAGAATGTGAGACAGGAGAAGGCAGTGACTACTTTCTGGATTGAGTCACATTTGACAGAGAGTACCTTCCTTGTACAGCGAGTTCTTGTTTATGGGATAGCTCATCTTGTGTTAAAATACAACAGGGGAGGTTTAGACTGGATATTAGGAAAAAAATTTTCACAGAAAGAGTGGTCAGACAGTGGAATAGGCTTCCCAGGGAGGTGGTGGAGTCACCATCCCTGGATGTGTTTAAGGGTTGTTTGGATGAGATGTTGGGGATGTGGTGTAGGGGACAACTTTGTAGAGTAGGGCTGATGGTTGGACTCAATGATCCCAAGGGTCTTTTCCAACCTGAATGATTCTGTGATTCTGTATGGGCCTGTGAAATTGCAGTCTGTTAGGTATACCCATGCTGCACTGCAGGTGACTTGATAGATCACTGTGAATGAGCAGTATTTACTGGTGGCATTAAAGCATTCAGAGTTACTGGATCCCAGATTTCAGAAATCTGAATGTCAGATCAGATCTAATGCAAGATCAGTTACTTCCATGGAGTTATAGCAGGCGTGGCATTGTTTAAATGTGACTTTACAGAATTAGAGAGTAACCACATTTTCTAGAGTAGATAGAAAATTTATCTTCAGCTGGTTTGTTATGTGTAGTTTATGCACAGGATTAAACGGTTGTGGTGGTTTGACCTTGGCTAAATATCAGGTACCCACCAAGTCACTCTATCACTTCCCCCCCTTCCCCTTTTTTTTCTCAACAGGGCAAAGAGGGGAAAGAAAATAAGATAGGAAAAAAAAAAAAAAAAACCAAAACAAACAACCCTTGTGGGTAAAACAAAAGCAGTTTTAATATAAGCAAAGCGAAACAAAGGTCCGCGTGCAGAAACAAAAAAAAGAAAACAGATTTATTCTCTACTTCCCATTAACAGGCGATGTCGGGCCTTCTCAGGAAGCAGGGCTCCCATATGCGTAGTGGTTGCCTCAGAGGACCAAGGGTGACCCCACCCCCTTCCTCCTATCTCCCAGCTTTATACTGAGCAGATGTCATATGGTCTGGAATATCCCTTTGGTCAGTTCGGGTCAGCTGTCCTGGTTGTGTCCGCTCCCAAGATCTTGCCCACCCCGTCTCACTGTGGGGGGGAAATGTTGGAAAGAGCCTTGGTGCTGTGTAAGCACTACTCAGCAGTAGCCACAACACCAGTGTGCTATCAACACCCTGCCAGCTCCCAACATAAAACACAGCACCATGAGGGCTGCTACAGGGGAAAACCAATTCCGGCTCAGCCAGACCCAGTACAATGATCTAACACCGTAATGCTCTATGAGAACACATAAGTGCAGGAGAACACTCCCTCAGCCTGACACAGTATTTCAAGTATGTTTTAAAAAGGCATAAAATTACACTGAATGAGTTCACATTTCATTAAGATTAGCATATCAAATTTCATTTTTCAGACAACTTAAGAACATAGGCATACTTGCATTTACATAAACAGAGACCACGTCATGCCACTGATTCAGCACAGTAACTCCAAATGCACAAAGTAAAAGAGATGGGAAACAGTCCTGCTATCACAAAAGCCTACATCCTCGTAAGCAGATATTTACTGACTTTCACTGAGCTGTGTACCTGAGCTTTAGAGGAAAATGTCAGTAACTTTACAAACCTGATCTCCTTCTATGACAGGGCAACCTGCTTATTGGATGAGGGAAAGGCTGTGGATGTAGTTTACCTTGACTTCACTAAGGCCTTTGACACCGTTTCCCACAGCATTCTCCTGGCAAAACTGGCTGCTCATGGCTTGGATGATCACATACTTTGCTGGGTAAAAAACTGGCTGGATGGCCGGGCCCAAAGAGTTGTGGTGAACGGAGTTAAATCCAGTTGGCGGCTGGTCACGAGTGGTGTCCCCCAGGGCTCGGTTTTGGGACCACTCCTGTATAACATCTTTATTGATGATCTAGACGAGGGGATCGAGTGCACCCTCAATAAGTTTGCAGATGACACCAAGTTGGGTGGGAGTGTTGATCAGCTCAAGGGTAGGGAGGCTCTGCAGAGAGACCTGGACAGGCTGGAGCGATGGGCTAAGGCCAACTGGAGGAGTTTCAATAAGGCCAAATGCCGGGTGCTGCACTTGGGCCACAACAATCCCCAGCAGTGCTACAGGCTTGGGGAGGAGTGGCTGGAGAGCTGCCAGTCAGAGAGGGACTTGGGGGTGTTGATTGACAGCTGGCTGAACATGAGCCAGCAGTGTGCCCAGGTGGCCAAGAAGGCCAATGGCATCCTGGCTTGTATCAGAAATAGCGTGGCCAGCAGGGACACGGAAGGGATCTTACCCCTGTACTCGGCACTGGTGAGGCTGCACCTCGATTACTGTGTTCAGTTTTGGGCCCTTCACTACAAAAAGGACATTGAATGACTCGAGCGTGTCCAGAGAAGGGCAACGAAGCTGGTGCAGGGTCTGGAGCACATGTCGTACGAGGAGCGGCTGAGGGAACTGGGGGTGTTTAGTCTGGAGAAGAGGAGGCTGAGGGGAGACCTCATTGCCCTCTACAACTACCTGAAAGGAGGTTGCAGAGAGCTGGGGATGAGTCTCTTTAACCAAGTAATAAGCGATAGGACAAGAGGTAATGGCCTCAAGTTGTGCCAGGGAAGGTTTAGACTAGATATGAGGAAGCATTTCTTTACAGAAGGGGTTGTTAGGTGTTGGAATGGGCTGCCCAGGGAGGTGGTGGAGTCCCCATCCCTGGAGGTGTTTAAGAGTAGGGTCGACATAGCGCTGAGGGAAATGGTGTAGTTTGGAACTGTCAGTGTTAGGTTAATGGTTGGACTTGGTGACCTTCAAGGTCTTTTCCAACCTAGATGATTCTGTCATTCTGTGATTCTGTAACTTTTCTGACAATATTCCATTCTTACCTGTGTAAACACAGGTTCTGAATAAGAATCTACATGTCAAAAGGTTTTCACACAGGTATAACCAGCTGAAACGACATTTTCACCATTCAGTTAGCTTCACAACTGGCTTCTTATATTACAAAGTGTTACTTAAAAAGTCAGCAACTATTTCCAGTAGCAGAAATGACTCCAAAACTGCAACTTAGCATACCTGAGCATATCTTTTTAGCAATGCAACAGTATGCTACAAGGAAATTGGGGTGCCTGTTTTTTTGCCAGCCAGTGAAAATATAGAATACAACAGAAAAGCTTGGTATGGTTCCAAATACAATCACATGACACTATTTTTTTCAATACCTTCAACTAACTTTCTGTGTCTGATGACCCTTTCATTCACTTTTATCTACATCCTTGTTCTCTCTTTTTGTTAAAAGGTGAAACGTTCTTTTGAAAATCAGTCTTCTGTAGTGGGTGCTAAGTAATTGGTTTCTTTTATGTCAACCTTTTAACAAAAAAAAAAAAAAGGTATAGGGCACTGTGAAATTACCAAGGCAATTGAACCTGTGTGTTTCACACAGAGAATTAACATCGTTAGGTGAAGCTGTGAAGATAAAATCTCTAGCCCAGAGAAATTTTTATTGTGAAATGGTTTTCTTATCAGTGAGGTTAATGAAGATGTCAGCAAATGGGATGAGGTTTTGCCAAATGGAATTGCTTTCACCTCCAATCCAACTTGGAAAAAGTGTTAATCAGTACATTAATCTTATCAGCAGCTGAAAAGATGGCTTTGAAACTGGCCATTTCTGTTTTTCATTAGGAAAAACTGAAAAGATAATTATTCTCAAAATCCATGTTACCAATATTATTCTTCCTTCTCACTCTACTTCAAGTGCATACTTTTGCAAAGATACGACAAGGATGGATGTGTGGGCAGTGGAAGGGTAGGTAAAAGGATTACTTGCAAATGGAGCTGAACTTTCTTTGGAGTTTTCAAGGAATGCTTGAACAGCTTTTTTCATGAACAGTTATGAAAATACTTGGGAAACCTTTGCATGTATAGCCATCCCTAAAACAGCAATCTATCTTGTAGTAAAACATTGTATAACTTCTTAAAATTATATTGAAAGCGTGATATGAAACAAGATTTAGAGGTTCACACATGTCAAACAGTGTATTGGTTGATTAGCAAGGAAAATGGGATTATTTTAATTGATCCTGTGATTGTGTGGTTCTGTTACCCTTATGAAAGACCTTTGTCATGAGAACTGTTTACTTCTAAGTATTTAGGAAAAACTTTGAAGAGAACATTGATATTGTGCTTGGATTATGTGATACTTTCAGATAACCATGCTACAGAAATAAGATATTGCCATTTACATCTGTGCATCTCTTGCATCTCTTACTCTGTGTTATGAATGTTGTTTGAAAGTGATATTATATGAATTCACCGGTTTTAATCAAATCCTGCTGCAGCTGATGGAGGTATTAAAATTATTTAAGTCATAGAACACAAGAAGTATGATGTTATATTTATTTTGTTTATTTACTTAAACACAGGTTTATTTATGTTTATTTACATAAATATATGTGAATAAAATATCCCTTTTAAAATATTTGTTTGCTTTGGTTTGTTTGAAATAAAATACATGGAAAAAAAAAAAGAAGATAACTGTTTGAAGGTCTTAGTGTGAGGGCAAATAAATCAGGGTCAAACCTCTAACTCTGTCACTAGTTTTCTGGCTCTGAACAAGGGAGAAAAGTCTGAAATGACTTGGAGCAGAGTGGTAAAAGGTTGTTCTAAGGCTCCTGCTTAAAAGACACTTTGACATGTAAAGGAAGACTCAGTAGGAAACAAACTCCCAAATAATACAGCTTGAAACTCTGACCTTAATCTCCACCTCAGTTCCTTATCTGAGTAACAAAGATAACAGATCTCATCCAGACAGGGATCCTTCACCGTCAGATTCGTTCATGACTGTAAGGTACATACACTTGTTGATCCAAGTGAAAACAGAATTCTCCATCTCAGAGTAAGAATTAAATTCAAATTGTTTACTATTATTTATAATTTCTAGAACTTGTTATACTCTCTTTAATCAAGGGCCACAAT
Organism: Strix aluco; assembly: GCF_031877795.1. NCBI lineage: Eukaryota > Metazoa > Chordata > Aves > Strigiformes > Strigidae > Strix > Strix aluco. The sequence goes on from NC_133971.1 coordinate 21,254,532, forward strand.
AGAGCACTTACACATAGAGGTTCTTTTCTACATTTCCAAATTTTCCAAAAATGTGATTGACAGTCCTAGCTAAGAAAAGTGGTCTTAGCAAGCAATGAAGTCATGTTTTGTCCCATTTGAACTACCCAAACTTCCAATTACCAAGATGATTCTGCAGATGGGAAAATGAAGCAGCAACAGTCAGAGAAAAGTAAAGAATTTTATTATTCATTACTAATGGCTTTTCAAAGGAAAAGGAGGCAATTTAATCTCATTTCTTCTTGCACAGCATAGGCATTGCTGTTACTAGAGTATCTGCTTTTCCATCTTGTACAGAATTACATATTCTAAGTTGCCACCAAGGTGACATTCAGTTTTGGTGATTCACACAGAAAGAGACTCCATTCCTTAAAATGTTTACCTTTCATTAGGGATTTCAGAGCTCTAAGGCTTTAAACACAGTTTACAGTATCAGTGTGGTGGGTTGACCCTGGCTGGATGCCAGGTGCCCACCAAAGCTGCTCTATCACTCCCCTTCTCAGCTGGACAGGAGAGACAAAATATAATGAAAGGTTCATGGATTGAGATAGATATCTCAAGGGAGACCACTCACCAACTACTGTCATGGGCAAAAGAGATTCAACTTGGGGAAATTAATTTAATTTATTACCAATCAAATCAGAGTAGGGTAATGAGAAATAAAACCAAATCTTCAAACCGCTTCCCCCCACCCCTCCCTTCTTACCAGGCTTAACTTCACTCCCAATTTTCTCTACCTCTTCCCCCCGAGTGGTGCAGGGGGATGAGGAACAGGGCATGCAGTCAGCCTCTCACCCATTGTCTCTGCTGCTCCTTCCTCCTCAGGGGGAGGACTCCTCACACTCTTCTCCTGCACCAGCATGAGGTCCCACCCACAGGAGACAGTCCTCCATCAACTTCTCCAACATGGGTCCTCCCCACAGACTGCAGTTCTTCATGAACTGCCCCAGTGTGGGTCCCTTCCCCGAGGTGCAGTCCCTCAGGAACAGACTGCTCCAGCATGGGTCCCCCACGGGGTCACAAGTCCTGCCAGCAAACCTGCTCCAGCGTGGGCTCCTCTCTCCATGGGGCCACAGGTCCTGCCAAGAGCCTGCTCCAGCAGGTCTCTCTGTGGTGTCACAGCCTCCTTTGGGCACATCCACCTGCTCCAGGCTGGGCTCCTCCCCAGGCTGCAGGTGGAGATCTGCTCCACCATGGACCTCCATGGGTGCAGGGCACAGCTGCTTCACCATGGATCACCTGCTTCCCCTCCTTCTTCATTGATCTTGGTGTCTGCAGATTTGTTCTCTCATAATCTCTCCCAGCTGCTGTTGCCCAGCAGTTTTTCACCTTCTTAAATATGTTATCTCAGAGGCACTACCACCATTGCTGATGGGCCTTGGCCATCTTGTAACTGGCTGGCTTTGGCTCTATTGGACACGGGGGAAGCTTCTAGCAGCTTCTCACAGAAGCCACCCCTGTAGCACACTTGCTACCAAAACCTGGCCACACAAACCCAATACAATCAGTTACTACTATGGTCTTTTTCACTTTGTGCAAGACTGAAGTCAACTGTTGAACAAAAATAATTACTAAATCTTGCTCATATTGTGTCAGTGTGTCCTCTAGGGTCAAGCAATAAGTTCATGTTTATGTTTTTTAAATTTAGAGGTCTCTTGCACTCTCTGAATGGGCTTGTTGTGGTAGTATAACGTGAAATTCTGTGGACCATTATGCTTCTTAGGTGATGTATATTTCTTTTATACTGTTCCTCTTATGCTTAGACACTCTGTGCTCACTGTGAGTGGTACTCAGAAGTTTAGCTCTGTTTCAAGAAAATTTTTAGACACAAAGAAATGCCCATAAAATATTTACATCAAAGTTACCAAATTTGGATAATTCAGCAGGAAATGCTGAAATTGCTGCATACATGCTCTCCAAGATTTTTCAAGTGAAGCTGACAGGCCAGCAGGCAGTTTTCTCCATGACATTTGTTGTGAAAAGTCTGCTTTATGTGCTATAGCTTCTATTTCCTTATGTTGTGCAGTTCAGTTATGATTTCAGTGTCAGCTCATTGTATTTCTCAGCAAAACTGTGAAATAGCACCCCAATAAGAACCAGAAGTTTAGCATAATGCTGTCAGTCTGGTCTTGGCCAGCCTTGTGCCAGCTACTAGTTCATGCCAAAAATTGTGTGTTCCTAAACTTATCCTTAACTTTAAACTTATTATGGTTGCTTATCAGTTTAAATGTACATTCCTATTTCTGTATTTCAAGCTTTGTGAAATAAAGTAAGGCCATTCCCCATTCTTCATGTGTGTTTTTCTGACCTTCTTCAACCTCTGTCACTTCCTCTTCTCTTTGGAAATTAAGGTGGACTGAAAATTCAGTTAGTGCATAGTGTCCTTTATGGCCTTTGAATCAAATCTATGCTCTCACTTTTACATAAATGAAAGGATCCAGAGATGAAAGAACATAAAATATACCTAAAATGAAATAAATATTGTCCTCTTACCTGAAAATAAAAATGCCAATATTGAGTTACGCTTAGTCCAGTATTCTGTCTCTGATGATAGCCATACATTAACTACCTGCATAGGTAACTACCTACATAGGTAACTACCTTAGCTCACTAGCTAAACATAGGAGGAAAAAAACCCCAATATTTTATACATTGAACCTCTGTGATTGGAATCCTGAGTCAGAGGTGTATGCCTGTATTTAATAGCCTCTGATGTATTTTTCTTCCTTGAGCATGTTCAATGGCTTTTAGCAACCATCAAATCTCACAGCAAAGCATTTTACAGCTTATCTGCTCAGAATGTGAAGAAATATCATTTTTTGTGGATTAAACATTCTGTCTTATGGTTACATTATATCCAATATTTCTTGTATTAAAGGAGGTAGATAATACATCTCTGTTTATTCTTCATGCTATTCATGATTTTAAAGACCTCTACACTACCCTTTTTCCTGCACACAAAAGCACAATTGAAATCACAAGGTTTCATCATTCCACCTCTGGAATCTGTTCCACACAATATAACATTCTTTGCCTTTTCACTTTCTCTATATGCTTTTGAAATAGATACTAGAACTGACTTGATCTTAGAGATGAAGGTACTGTATATGGTGGTACGGTTAGATTCTTTTGCTAAAAATATTTAGTATTCTATTTTCTTTAACTGCTACTAAATCTTTTCATTAAAATATATATCATTACTCAGAGATTTCAGCCCTACATATAATAGTCAGTTTTGACTGTGCTGGGTTTGAGTGGTGGGGGAGGGGGCTACAGTGGTGGCACCTGTGAGAAGCTTCTCGAAGCACCCCCAGCTCCAAGTCAGACCCAACTCTGGCCAAGGCTGAGCCAATTAGTGATGGTGGCTGTGCCTCTGTGATTATGTATTTAAGAAGGGGAACCTAGGAGGAGATGAGACTTGTGAAGATGAGTTATGATGAGGACACCTATGTGAACACTGAAGACAATGGAAAGAAAGAGGAGGAAGCGGGGAGGTGTGCCAATGCAGAGACCCCCCCTCTATCCCATGGTGAGACAGCAGGGCCACACCCCTGCCACCATGGAGGTCACCAGTGGAGCAGATGCCAACCTGTGGCCTGTGACAGACCCCACACTGGAGTAGATAGCTGTGCTTAAAGGAGGCCCAGACTCTGAGGGGAGAAGCAGCTTCCACTGTTGTAGTTTGGCACTGGAGAACTGCAACATGCAGGAGGGACCCACACCAGAGCAGCATAGGAATGGCTGTGGCCTGTGGGAAGAACTCACACCAGAGAAAGTTCAGAGAAAGGACTGTCTCCTGTGAGAGGGGAGCTGTGTGGAGCAGGGGAAGAAATGCAAGTGATTCCCTCCACGAGAAAGAAAGAACAACAGACTGACTGAAAACCCACCATTACCTGCCCCTGTGCCAGTGGGGGGAGGAGGCAGAGATATCAGGAACAGAACTGGGCCCCAGGAAGAAGGATGAGCTGGGGGGAGGTGGTTTTAAGATGTGGTAATGCTTCTCACTGACCCACTCTGTCTGTTAAGTGTTGGTTTTGTTAGTGTTTGAATTAAATTGATGTTCTTTCTTTTTTTCCCCTAAAGCTCCATGACTGTAAATGGGTGAGCCACCCCTCCCTGTCTCTCTATTCCCAAGCCTTTTTCTTCATTTTTTCCTTCCCAGACCTGGGGGGAAGGGGTGAGTGAGAGGCTGTGTGGTGCTCAGCTGCCCTCTGGGCTCAAACCACCATCACCATCAAAATAAGGTAGAGCTGTGTTTTGCTTGGATGTGAGCACTCTCTGCATTGAATGTCATCACCTATTTTCTTACCTAGTGATTCAGTAACAACCTTCTTCTGCAACTCTTCACAGTTAACCCATATGCTTACCTCCCCAAATAGCTCAGCAAACTTTGTCTGCTTGTTGTTTATTCTTCTTCGATTCTTGATCTGAGGATCTTAAACATATTTTAATTCTGCAAAATTTCTCTTTAATTAATTCCTTTCAATTTCCAGCATCCATCTCTTGCTACTTGTAACAAATCACTTTAAATTAGAACAGCTCAACAGAAGTGAACTGCCTAGGAATACAGGCAGTACTCTGTCTTTGCCTATGATTTGTTTTGCCAGCTGAGGTAATTCACCTTAATCATGAAAGTGATGGATTCTTGATTTCTTTGAAAATCAGACCCTAACTAATTTCAATTTCAACACTTAAAACTGAAAATTAAAGCATGAAGAATTAAATTAATTTAGAAAGTTTTACATAATTATGTGCCTGATATATCAAAGCAAATCAGTAACAAAGTGAAGAACAAAGCATGGTACTCCTGAAGTCAGGAGCATTGGCATCACGCAGTAGTTGCCAACACTCCTGACAAGTTGCCACTCAGCAGGGCAAAACTTAGCCAACAAAGCAAGTCCTTCCACTAGGCAGTGAAATTCCTCTTACTTCAAAGTGTCCACTCATGACAACCCAACCTCACACAAACTTCATGATTATCATCCATGTATGCAAGTCCAAAGAATGGAAAGCAATGGAAAGGCATCATTTAGCTGCCTGCCTCACAGAGGACACATGTGATCTTTGGGCCCAGACTCTGTTCTAGGACTGAAGAACAGAAAAAAGGCACTATGGACCCCATGGGCTGTGAGTGTTTGTAAGTTCTGCTTACAATCTTAGTGACATTCAGAGAAAAGTGAACCTTTACTGGCTTCACTGGACCATGAGGTGGCTTGCAAGAGTACAGAGAGGTACAAGAAAAATTCTGGTCCTGTAAATACATTATGAAAAAGTACTGAAAATCAGTATTAATTAGTATTAAATGTATTGAAAAAATACTACAAATTACAGAAATTAAGGCAGCTTTTTTTCCATTTTCTATCGGTATAATTTTAAATTGAGCAGAGTAGAACAATGAAAATGGAATGCAGTAAGAGCCATCAGTTACACAATGATATAATGGGCACCATGCAGAATAATTTGAGTTGGGACTGTTCTAGCAGTGCAATAATTTAATTTCTTAATATTATTAGAGTGATCTATAATCAGATTTTGGATACTCTCACCTAAATTCTACTCTATTTTTTTCTACTACCGGTGTCAGAAAAGTCATCCTGGTGTAATCTGGGGCAGAATCAGACCCTGTGCCTTTTTATTCCATTTTCTTTAGAGCAATGTTTTGACCTTCTATATTATTTTGTCTTCACTAAGCAATAATGGCTAACGGAGTAACAACATTTTTCTTAAATGAAAGCTTCCTTTATGATATGTGTAACTCAGGCAGATAAATGTTTGTGGAGATATTCTTTCTCAGTATGAACAGGGACTGCAAAATTTGTGATTATAAGTCACTTATGATATTCACAGAAATGTAGTTTTGCAGTAATGGCCCATAAATACCATTGGCATGAGATAGTGAAACTGTCACTTTTTTTTCTTTCTGTGTTTTTGTGGACTATTCAGAATAATGAGATGAAGGGAAATGAGGGCCTTCAGAATGTGTGATTCCTATGGTCAGCTCAGGAACTGTGTTGTTCAATTCCAAAATAGTTCTCTCAGGTTCCCTGCACCAAGATAAATAGTTGGGGGAAATCTCCTAGGAGATGTCTCTGTAGTGTGTTAAGGTAGAGGCTTTCTGAGGGCTTTGATAGTAGACTAGAAGAGGCCAGGAAAAAAAAATAAAGAAGAAATTTGATTTTCATTGTCTGAAGCATGCAAAACAATTTTGATCCAAGTATGCAGTAATAATAATAATTATTATTTTTAATGAAAGGGTCAAGTGCTTAAGACTTTTTTCAATAATTAAAAAGTATCACCCTAAAAAAACAATTTAGCAAAAAATTAATTTGTAATGTTCATATTACAGGTTAATAGCTTTGGATATTATGTTGTTTTCTGAACAATTGAGTTATTTAATAACAGTCTTTCAAGCATGTTTGATACTTTTTATTTTGTTGCATTGGAGAAGCTGTGATCTATTGAGGCAATGATTCACCAGTTGAAAAACTCGATAGCTCAGCCTATGATAGGCCATAATGTGCATTAGAAGGAGCATTATAGTTCATCATGTCAATGGCACTGACATTGATTTGACAGTTTATGACACTTCAGAATAAGTTGACAAAGTTGAACAATATTATATGTATTTTTTAAAAAATGGAAAAAAATGCAACATATTAAATATTTATATGATAGTCAAAAGAACTGTCTAATCACCAATATATCTGAGAAATCCCCAGTTCAATACATAGCAAAAAAAAAAAAAAAAAAAAAGTAATAAATTAAGAAACGCAAGGAGGTCTTTAAGACAGTTAGTGTACATATGTAACAGGTTTTATATTTTGATAAGGAAAATCTCTTCCACTCGGAATGAAGGACATGTCCACTAAAGTTTGGTATGAATATTTGGATGAATCCACAGGAAACAATCAATGCTTTCAAGGGAAAACGTAGTTACAATGAAGGGTGAACATTGCATGCAGACTAAGGTGCTCAGGTCTTCTTCCAGCCAGGTCTTGAAGACATCCAAAGATGGAAACTCTACAAGCTCTCTAGGCAACTTTTTCCACTGCTTAATTATCCTAAATCCTCCCCACCCCTCCCCCTTCTATCCAGTAGGAACCTCTCTCACGTCAGACTCTGACCGATGCCTATTGTGGTCCTACAGTGCACCTCAGTAAAGAGTCTCCCTCTGTCCTCTTGACAACATCTTTGCAGGTAGGGGTAGGCTACAAGTTCTTCCCTCCATACCCCCTACACCAAAACCCTCACTGCTCCTCTCTGCTCCAAACTGATTCAGCCCCAGCCCCTCATTTTTACCTCACAGGACCTGTGCTCTGGCCCCCAACGGTCTTGGCGACTGCCACTGGGTTTGATCTGTTTTATCAACACTTAGACAGATTACAGTATTTCAGATGTCAGTCGCTTGAGAAATAGATAATAATCCTCTCCAACGGCTCCTGAACTGTGTTCTGTTCACTCCATCTTGGTGCTGCTGGCCTTCACCACTGCCTGCATGTAAATCTGACCCTTGCCCAGCTCGCTGCCCACCTGAGCCAGAGGTCTTCTCCCAAGAGCTGCTCCCAGAGCTTCCAGCATTTCTGTTGGTGTCTGCCTGCCATGGGCAGGACTGCCCTTCTCTCCTGCCCAAATTGCATGGGGCTCCTGCCAGTCACTTCATCTCGACAGACCCAGTCCCTCCAGATGGAGACCTTCTCTTGCGTGCATTGGCTGATTCACCCATACTTGGTATCATCTGCTAACTTGGTGAATGCATACTCCACCTCTTCTGCCTGATCATTGATAAAGATATTAAACATTAAAAGTCCCATGGTGGATGCTGAGAACCTCTACTTGTAACTACCTTGAAGCCCAATATGAATGATTAACCACTATCCTTGATCCTGATGATCCAAACAGGTTTTTTCAGCCATCTCACAACTTTTATGTTAGTTTCTGAACAACCTGTTAACTATGCAGCAAAACCAAACAGGACATGATTAAGTGGATGTGTCTAGCAAGAGGACTTCAGGAGTGTTAAATAGTGGCTGTCCCTCATCTGCATTTACAGATGACATTTCACCACTGTAGCCAGCCCAACAAGATGCACTTGCAGCTCCACCACAGGTTTTTCTTTTGTGTTAAATTAAGGCCTGAGAATTACATTGAACATGGACCTTTCCTTTGTGATTTGTTTTGCTGGCTTGAACTGGCAGTGCCATAAATTGCATGTTTTGGTGTGCAATTTGAAACACACTATGCCCACATCAAATGTCTGGAAAGTATTGTACAATGTTTAAGTGCAGAAGGCAGTATTATCAGAATTTAATCAAATCTAAATTATACAACTCTAAATTTTTTTTGTAATTAATTCATGCATTAAGCGCATAAGTATGGTATAATGTATGACACATGTAGAAAGGCAAGAAGCCTTGTTTAAAGAAATTATTTAACAGAAAACCGATCACAACTGAAGTTAAATTAATTCAGAACTGAATACTTGAGAGAAGTTCAGAAACTGCAGCAAGGAACTTGACAATTCATGTGTATGCTTTGGGCTGCATAGAGCAGAAGTGATAGTGAACTCCAGTAGAGATTGCAACAGTTATTGCAACAGGTTTACTATGATTACAGAAGATAAATGTGCACAGAGTCATCAAGAAGAACTTGTACTGTAGATACCCTAGCAAAGGATATCTTGAAGTTACTCAATCATATCTCTAAATAGTTAAATTTATCCTGGAGTAATCTAAGGTTCAGAGGGGAACAGGCTAAAAGTACATTTGCAAATCAGGCAGTAGCCTCAGACTGACTCTTTTAAGACAGATAAAGCTTGTTGATTAGGGTGAATGCAGTTAATTCATGAAACAATTGAGGTATATATTTGCCACAAATATATGAAATGAGCAACAGTGCATGTTTGAGGAGTGGCCCAACTCCTACCATAAATAGATATGATAGCACCATAAATACAGGATTCAGCATGACAAAGTGTCATAAATGTCTCAAGTAGTAATACTGACTGCAAAACACTGGCCATGTGTTTTCAGGGATCCTTCTGCCACACTGAGGACTACTGGGTAGAACAGTTGCATGGTCAAGCTTCCACATTGTTTTTTAGCACAGTTGATAATGTACTGTACTGTACTGTACTCACTGGAAAAATTACCTCTCTGCTACACTCCTGTTTTGTTCGTGTCTGTAGTATGAACTCTTGCCTTGTTCTAATGAATTGTCTAAGTGTATTACTTCTCAAAATATGCTGCTGCCAAGATCTTAACACAACCAACTCCTATTCTGTGTTTTCCATAATAGATGAAGTCATTTTTACCTTGCTATAGTAAGCAAGAAATTTTTGGAGTAGTTCAATAATAATATAGTGTTGGACTGAAACCCCTTGAAACCAGTGGATCTAGCTGCCACCCATCATCTGAAATGGTTGTGAAAAGTCATTAGAGAAGCAGGCAGAAAAAATAATCACAATGCCTAACTTATTTCATCATAAATGTCTAAGCGGAGATGTGTGTCTCTTTTCAAATCAAAGACTGTGTGAGCCCCCTTGGGATTTCAGTGATTCAGGAAGAAGAATTTTGCATTGTTATTATTTTAGAACATGAATATTTGCCTGTGCAGGAGAAAAACTACCATAAACAGGTGCTAAATATTTTTATTAATGGCTAAGGTCTGTGTCAAGCATGTCATCAGTTACCTGACAACTAAGCTGCTATGGGACTTTATCTATAAATCGGATGTAAGTGTCCTAAGCATCAGAATTCCAGCAAGGTAAATGGGGCAGCACTGCAATCATGTTGTCATTTTTCACCTTCTTCATGAAGAAGTTTGGCATTTAAACAAACAATTTCAGGTACAGGCAAGTTGAAATGGTATTTCATCTTTTTTCTATTCAGCCCTGTGTTCATGTTCTTAATTGTTCTTTACTTTCAGATGTTATCTAAGAGTAATTATCATTATTTATAATGTTAACTAAAGATCAGTAAAAGTATCTCTTCCAAGCTTCTCAAACTACTTGATTTCTAGTAATTGGCTTCAGAATACCATAAGAATTGTTAAGAGTGTTACATTACTACAAGTTGCATCTTGAACACTCTTCTTACTGAGTTAGATGCCGAGAACAGTATTGTAGTTCAGCCATAATCTTCCGTGCAAAGTTCCTCATTTCAACAGGGAAATGAGGTCTACACAGATGAGACTGATTGACAGCAGTGCTGTCACATCCCTCTCAGATGAGGGAGACGAGTGACTCAGATTTGTAAATCTCCAATGGAGTGGACAATGGTGACACAAGTCTCAAAGTCCAAATGTTTATTAACTTCCCACAAGGTACTAATTGGACACATGATAAAATATGCCTTGCATTTCTTAATGATAATGAAGGAAAAGGGGGAAAAGGAAAGGAGAGAGATAGAGGGAATAGAGGAGTAGAGATCACCAGTCTGGGTTCCTGCATTGATCCCGCCAGTGAGGGTTCCAGGAGGCATCTGTCTTCTTCGCTGCACTGCACTCTCCACGCCACTCCACCCCCCCCCCCCCCCCCTTCCCTCCCCCTCGTTTTATACCCACTTTCCTTGGGTCCATCCCCTAGGTCGACCCACATACCTACGTATCCCATGTACAGGGAGGGGTAAGGTGTTTCATGGGATGATGTAATTCGCATGATCTTGTTAGTCTGCGTTAGCATATTGAGGGCTGTTAACTTTAATATACATTTCATGGATAGTGAAGCAAAGGTCATTCACCGGACAGATGGCCCTTGAAATTTGACCAGATGCACCAGAGCAGAGCTGTCCTGTCTCCACAGGGCTTCCCCTTCCAGCTGCATCCTATGTTATTTGGGCATCCTTATCAGCTTCAACCTCCACATTATCCACCCCATGACTATAGTTTCATCTTGTGAGTGTTTGAGGCATTCCTTAGCTCAGAGGGCCTCCACTCCCCCTGCTAACTTTTCTTTCTTTCTCAGGCTGTTTTTCTCAGTCCATGTTTCTCGTAAGGCCTGATTTTTATCCCTCACATCTGCCTCTGGAGTATCAGAAAAAATTAGAGAGAAGTTTGGTCAAATTTCCTGCCAGTAAAGGACCACAGAAGAAAATGGTAAGTGTGGAATGGAGGTGCTTTAAGCAATCAGCAAAACTAACATGTGAGCATGTGGGTCTCATGACAAATTCTCTTATACGTGTCATGTAAGTACGTGTTTCCCATGAAGGCACACTAGGGGACAGCCACATCCTGTCTTTGGGCAGGTCTACTCAGACCTCTCTCATTGTCAAGACATTCCTGTCTCCAAAGCTCTTGTGTCTCCTTAATTAGCTCCTGTGATCCAGGAATGACAGAATGTTGCTATGGGGGGCTGTCACAGATGAAAGTATCTCACACAGTTATGATTTAATATCATTTTAAGATATATTCATGGTGTGAGGTAGACCAAAGGTTGAATTTTAGCAACACTTAATGGTTGATGGATTTAAAGGTCAACAAAGTGATTTAGTAAAATATATTATGATTAAAAGAGCCACTTAATTACAGATTTGAGAATGACATGATTCACACTAACCTACTGCAAGGTATTCTAAACCAAAGTGTGTATATATATACGTATATATGTATAAACACAAAACATACACACATACATAAACCGCAGAAATATTTGGATATCCAGTGAAATACATAGACACCATCATGAAGGCAAATGTGTGTAGTTAAACACATAGATAGGCAAAGAGGTTGATGGAAGAGGCTAGCCTATAGTTAAAATTTCCCTTTTGTCGAGTTTGGACCAAATACTTGCAATGCATTAGTATTTCTCAATGGGTGATAATTGAGATTTGAGGAGTCTGACTTCACCCTGGTCTTCTGTCAGCTTTGTGGGCAGACAATCTTCAATCTTTGAGAAGTCTGAGCCTGACAGGTGTCCCAGCTCAGGAGAGATGCTGGTTACAGTCCACTGAGATCCAGGACAGCTCAAAGGGTCTCATTTAGATTCACTATTTATAAGGTCTGAGATAATTGACTTTTGTCAGGTACTTTTTCATTTCAGCCCGACTCGGATGACAGAATATTTTGGTACTTTCTACCAGCTGCACAGGCCAAGAACTTCCTAGATTTTGGAGTTGTGGTATCACCCCACTTTGGGCCACAACTGAGTACAGATGTATTAGGCTGTCAGGAAGAATTGATGGTTCTTATTGTTCTTTAAATGGTAAGAGAAGGGGGCAGAAACCAGGTGGGCTAAGGGAGTGCCTTAGTGTTTTGATCCCCTGCCTTTGTCATTGTTCTCAAACAGTAGGAGAGGAGGGGGTCAGGAACAAGGTGACTAAGGGGGCACCTTAACGCTCTGGTCTACTGCCTTTCCCAGGCCATTTGAGTTGGCATGTGGTCTGTTCCCAAGCAACAGGGGAGGTAGGAATCAGGAGCATTAAGGGAGTGCCTTTACGCTCTGATTCCCTACCTTTCCCTATACATCTTGGTTTGGCATGTGACCCAGGGGAGGAAAGTTGCACTAAGCACTGAGTGGCCTAAGAGCGGCAGGGTTGCACCACCACAGAGGCAAATACAGTCTTGCTGAAAAGCCATTTTATTCTCCCTGGTTGAGAAGTAGTATAATCTTACATCATCCCTAGAGTGAAGGTGAAGAAGGTCTTGCTGCCAGTGTCACAGCCATGCAACTCTGACTGGGAGAACTATTCCAGGTGTTTCACAGTCTACTTAGGTTCTTTGCATCCAGCGAAAGAATAAATGGACTTCTCCTGGAGGGCTTTTTTTGGGTTATTTGTTTAATACAAAGGTGGAATTGCTTTCTTTTTGTTGCATAGATACACAGATTCTCTGTTTACCAATAATGTTTGCTGCAGGATGTGCAGCTCACAAACATGGGTTTGACTGTCATTCCAGACTTTATTTTTTATCAGGCAGTGCAGTTCAAAGAAACAAATTCTCAACTCTTAAATAATTCTTCTACATGAATGCTAAGTCCAGGCTGTTCTTGTGGTCTTTTCCTTGATTCTTAAGCTTCTTCTTTCTCCAATCTGATGTAGGACTCAACATGGGAAGTTGCAGGCTGCTACTGAGGAACCAGGATTGTATTTGTTTGTGAACAAAATCTGTTAGATCTCCTAGACGATTCTGACTGAATGTCTGGGCCATGAAATTATATAGAGGAAATAGTGTGGATATCTTCTTGGTAATTGTTAGAGTAATTTTTTGGCACAAATGTCTGATACCTCCACTGGTCTATATCTAGATGGGTATGGTTCTATGAAGCTATAAATTGAGGCATATTTTCTTGACCAGGTACCAAATATACACATTTTGCCACCTCTGTTCCTTTGGAAATCAGCTTCAATACCAAATGGCATTTAAATCCAGCCATTGCCAATACAAGTCCCTAATTCAGTGGATGAAGCTTTTGCAAATGTAGTTAATCTGGAGAATTGTCAGTACTTCACATTCTGCACTACATACATTTATAGCAGGATAAATTAGCCAATGCAAGGCTCTTGTACTGCCAGAGCTAACATAATTTTAGCACGTACTGTAACTGGCTCAGAACTCCAGTATGACTGAATCACAGCATTGTCTACAGTCAGCAAACCTGCATACATTCTGCTGGAAGTTGTAACAAATAAGACTGTAATACAACATTGCCACTGCTAGTAACAGGCCATAATCTTTGCAGCAAATTTGGAAGACTTCAGGAGGGAGGCTTTTTGGGCCTATTGTGTTGGAACTTTTCTTGATCTACTTCCAGCTTTGTCGTAATTTGGTTTAACTGTCAGCAATTTTTCTAGTGGACCAGGTGTCTATGCCTAATTTGTTTTACTTTTGTGTATCTTTGTGTGGTACAACCATATTTTTATACAGATAGCAGTGACAAGCAGTGAATCAGCAAAGAATGAAGTATTTCTGACCCTAACTTTAACCACACAGTGCAGAGAAGGCCTGACATCACAGCAGAAATGGAAACACAGGACGGGGCACAGGTTTGCCAGTGGTCACCCCACAGCTATAAACAAATCAACCATAATCAGTTAAAGAAATACATACCTAAAGTTGGGCAAAACTGGTTTTAAGGGTAACAAAGAGGAAAAAGAAATTGGTCTATGTCTACTATAGGTAAAAGTCACCTTATACAACAAATTCACGTGTAATATGGAGCTTCAAAAACAGTTATGTGTAAAAGTGTATTAGTAAATATATAAAAATAACTTCATGTGGATCCTAGAATGAGGAAGGAGAAACCACTGACAGACATCATATTCTTTCCAGAAAAGGATTCCACATGCTGAAACCCACTCCCACTGCCAACATCAGGGTGAGACCATCAACTTTAGGATCCAGAGGAGTAGCTGGAGGGTTAGCATCACATGAAGAAAAGAGGTAGAAACAAAGACTGTGTATAATAATTTTAACTGCATTATTTATTTATTTTTTTAAACTATTAAATGTAGACTATTCTTGAATTAGACTGTTAAGATTTCAATTATACTATCAATAAATTCTTGGTTACATACCTAAATATTTACAGATATGTATGGTATGTTTCACTCTGTCCTTGAACAAAACACAGTATTTGAAGCAAATGTAAATGTGGACAAGGCATATTACTTTTCAGTCCGTAGAGTTACTTTATTTTTAAAACCATGTTTGTCTTTATTTAGCAAAATGGATCCTAATTCAGATTAAAAAAACCCAAACATTTTAACTTAAAGCAATTAGAAAAAAGTGAGAGAAAAAATATTTAGGATAGATAATTCTAAATGGCATAATATTTTATTCTGTAGCAGTTCAAAGGTCAACTGCTATGCCATGGCATTACATTACATCTTGCCTGAACCTTTATGACAATTACTCGAAATAAATAGCTTCATCTCAAAACCTGAGTCACAGCTGGAAGCTAAATTAGGCTGAAGGACAGCTTCCCAGTGTCTCAAGTTATATATTATTCCCAGTTTATTACCAAAATTGCCTTTATCATTTTAATCCAGATAATATTTTCTACTATTTATCAAGCAAATTATTATTCATTGGTGTGACATGCATAATTTTAATTAATTTACTGAGAGATTTTTTTGCTTCTTCTCTTAATATGGAGCCTATGCTTTTGAACAAAACAGGAAAAAAAAAATCCCTAGCTAAATGCATTGAAATCTGTCTCAGGTTGCCAAAGCAAGACCTGATCATCTCAGCATAGAGTAAATATTTAGCTCCTTAACTTTACACTGGTCTGAAATTTCCCAACACTGTCATAGATCATGCAAAGTTTTCCCTTTATTTTTTAAAAGCTGGAAACAAAGTCTCACTTTAATTGTTCAAAGAATCCTCCTGCCTCACAAGCAGAAAAAAGACTCAACCAAATATTAAGGGACCACAGATTTCTCACTTCATTGCCAAAGAATTTAATCTGACAGTGTTTGTAACAAGGTTTCTCTTTCAATAAAATGTGGTGGTGAGAACTGGAACATCTTTTAAACAACCAATTTCTCTTCTACCCTCCCCCCTTCTCTCTGAAAAGTTAACTTTGAAACCAGCAATTATGAAAGGAGCCCTATATCCTAAAGAAAACAGCAGGGAAGCTCTTTGATTATTTATTGAAGATACTTTTAAAAAGAGTGGTACTTTGATCATGAATGCCCATTTTCAAAGACTCTCCAACCCTGCACAAGAAGAACTGAGGACTATATTATGATATTAAGCAACAGATTTTTTCCCTAACAGTAGTGGGATCTGTTGGTTTCAGTGTTGTGCAAACATTTAATTTCACTGTTAAAAATGGAAGAATATATTCTCAGATCTTTGAATGATCATTAGTCTGTTATTGTGAATTCTCATCCTTCCTTTACAATCCATCCATTTTCTGTTTTCAATAATGTGATTCCTCCAGTCTATGCCCTTGGCACAGCACAACAATTTTTTTCAAGCTTCTGCGTATTTAACAATAGCTAGCTATTGTTTACATTTGCACATAAACAGGTTTTTTAACTTTGATAGAAAAATATCCACTATGAAACTAGATCTGTAACTTTGGTCTGCGAGGCTTTTTCTAGGTTGTGATACTGCAACAGTAATACAGATCTAATTTTTTTCAACTTTTCAATATTAAGATTCTATAAAATATGTCATATTTTGCCATAGAAATTTAAAGTCAAAGAGGAAATATTATTCTTTTGAACAATAGAATAAAGAAATATTCTTTCATGTCAGCTGTTGTTTTAGTTCTGTCAGAACTAAGCTAAACTGGACATGGTTAAATGAAGTTCTCATCAAGTGATTACTCTTGAACATGTTGCCATGTTCTGCCAGAAACAATCTGTTCAAAGTGACAATGACTGGTCTGTACTTTAAACAGCGTGTCACTGTGAGAGGTGCATCACCATTTTTTGTGTTGCTGCTAGTAGAAGTAAACGTGTTTATTAGCAGAACTTGTACTGGTGTGAACCAAGGTGTGGTAGGTACTCTGTGTGCGTACTTAAATCATATACAGACAAAATCAATCAGATGGCTATTTCATGGCCACTCTTTGAGGAAGCTGAGTCTTGGGCTAATGCTGCAACAATATTAATTCTTTTCGTATTCCAAGAAGAACTTTGAAAAGGCAGCCTTTCTGGATGTCCTTTAGCTTGATGATTTCCAAGTCATAATGGAAATATTTAATGCTAGATTTACCAGCTACTACCACTCCTTTACATTACCACCATATGTTGTTTTTTTGTTTTTTTGTTTTTTTTTTCCCAACAAGTCCTTTACCTCAATCTAAATGTTTGATTTGTCCATGCAATGGTTTCTTTGATGCTGTGCATATCAAGAATTTGTCAGTAGATCTGTTTTATATGGGTTTTTTTAAATGGAAACAGACAGCTGTCTAGTATTTTACTGATATATGTAATTTTCTGAGAATTGTTCCTCTGTGAAAAGATGTACACGTATGCGCCATCCATTTTATATATTCAGCATTCCAGTATCAGCAATTCAGTCATGTAGGGATCAATAACAGAATGTCCAAATATATGTTTGCATCTAGATCCACATCTACATTTCACCAGAGATATTACCATAATTTTTTTCACTTTTATCTCTAAGCTGGCTTCTATCTAAAATGGAGTGAGATATGCATTGTTTGCAGAGAGGAATTCTGGGTCCAAATTAGTAGAGCAATACATCATTCTGTTGTTACTGTTTACTTCATATTTCTCCCACTTCATGTTTCTTTCATTTTCCATTCTAAATGCAGTAAGAATTTGAGATGAACTTTGCATGTGATTTCAAATATGCATCCATCATGTGTCCAGATTTTATAATGCAAAAAAAAGAGTACCTGAAAGACTAGCCTGTACACAAGCAAAGTGACATAGTTAGTTACTAATTGCTCAGTCAACAAGTGTAATGAATGGCCATTATGATTATTAGTTGCTGATTGCCTTCTGAGCCTCTATTCAATGTCGTGTCAAGCAAAATTATTGTAGCAATGTAGCAAAACTAATTAGACAAGGATAACCACATTGGTGGACAGATACATTTAAAATCAGCTAGTTTGAACATGCTTGAGTTTTTCAAAAAAGATAACAAAGTATAAATTTACTTACACTTCCAAAAATCTTAAGACAATTATATTTTATTTAAAAGGACACATGTACAATTAATATATTTATCAAGCAGTCAGTTCCTGGCAAGGAAAAACTGGAATGCAGTTTTGTCATGTAATGATTTTGTCAAATTAAATAAATGTGTTCATCTGCAAATTCAGTTTTGACTCTTATTTTCTTCTAATTTCCATAAGATTGTAAATCCATTGTCATTTATGCAGTTATTCTTGTTTCACATAAATACAGGTTAGTGAATGTCCTGGTTTAGCCAGGATAGGGTTAAGTTTCCCTAGCAGTGGAGGGGGGAGCTCTAGCCGGGTTATTCAGATACCATGCGGATGTCACATCCTGGCGCAGAAGCGGGACAAGGGGTTACCGCATGTACTGTGGGATTTCCTCTGTTCTCACTGCTGTATTGGTAGATATTTTGCTCTGTTCATCGTTATTACTGTTATTCTTATTGTTATTGTTGTTGTTTGTTGTGTTGCTGTTGCACTGTTGTATTAAACCTTTCCTTATCTCAGCCTCGGGGCTTTGTATTTCACTCCCTTTGTGGGGGAGGGGCAGTGGCCGCCTGGTCTCAGACCCTGGCAGGGGCTAAACCACCACAGTGAAGAACCAAACCCTCTCCACAAGTCAAGTTTTCTGAATGGTGGTGACCTTTTAATATTTGTCGTTTTCATAGCAAATTTTTATATTTGTACAGTTTACATCTGTATGAAAATGCCAATTTCATTGCAAGAGAAAATCAAATAGTTTTGGATGGCAGCTTTTAAATAACCATACAATTAATTATAGAATTAAATTTGTTCCAAGTCTACTGAAAAACTGTTCAATGTACCCCCCCAAGCCCTGTGTCATACAGGAGTTCTGCCCATGACTTAGGTTTCATTGTAAAACCCCAAAAGGATCCTGAGACACCTTCTTTTAGAAAGTTGAGAGAATTGTTCCTTTTTATAAGCAAGTAGAAACAAAAGAGCTGGAGTCTCTCATTTTTCAGACTACTCTGTTTTCTCCTGCAAAATCCTATAAGGAAAGTATTGATTGGAAGATGCCCCACTGTAGCCCAGCAGATGGGCAACAATCAGGGTAACGGTAGAACTCAGGTTGACTTTGCTAACCATAGACCTCCCAGAAAAGAGAAAAGTTGCATCCACAAGACAAATGGGCTGGACACTCGTCTACCCATGGGAAGTGGTGAGTGGTTGCCTTTGCATCATTTGCTCTGTTTTGTTTTCTTTCTTTCTTATTCCTGTTCTTCTTCACTTATAAACCAAGTTTTATCTTGACCCTCATATTGCCTTGCTCCTACTTCTCCTTTGCTCTTCCTCTATCACTTGGAGGGGAACGGGGGAGTGAGTGAGCAGCTATGTAGTTCTTACCTGTCTACTGGGGCTAACCCATAACAGTGTAAGAGAAGTCTGCGAGTTTGAAAACTTCTGATCACAGACTTAGTCAAAGAAAAAAGTTACGTCAAATTCCAGTGCTCATATAAAATTTCCAGTATTGTTATATATTCATGCAGCATTCAGAGATATCAGACATTCAGAGATGGCTGCAAAAGCCTTTGAAACCCGTATTCTGACACCTGCAGATTTATGGCTTACCATCTGCTGTGAAGCTGAAAACTCAGATTTTAAACCTCCCAGACATCTCTTGTCTGTTTTGCCAAACACATTTACGTGATAGAAGGAAAGAATAATGAGAAAGCTCATGTTCATCGAGTGTAGCGAGTACAGCTAATCTGCAATGTTTTATTCTGTGCTATGTTACTTGTTTTCAGCCATTGCCCCTCACTTCAGAGGGTCAATATTGTAGTTTTGATCTTTAGCAGAAGAAGCATACAAGTGAAGAAACCAAATTAAAATCAAAGTTACCACAGGCACTTGTAATAATGTTATAAAGTTCTGGTTTATAAGTTATACTGTTTCAGGTACCAACTGAATAGCAGGTCTATCGTTAAATGAAAGTCATATTCTTATGCATGAAAACAACTATAAGTTGCTGAGGAAGAGTTGGTGACTCCATGAAGAAAAGATTTTGGATTACAAAACATGTCAGTTTGGAACACAGCAGATTTGATTGCCATCTCAGTACCACCTGGATGTAATAAAAAAGGCAACTGTGTTTAAAAAGATACAACCTAACGGAAATCCATGGTTAAAAATTGTGTTGGAAACAATTCCCTTCATCTCAACTGTTTTTCCTACTTCTCTTCATCAATAAAAAGCCTTTGTGAGAACATGAACCTTGTTCTTTGAGGAGATTGCCTGGACACACTGGTGTAGGAAATGCAAGGCAAAGCTGAGGAAAATGTTCAGAAGATGGCATACATGAGCTGGAGAGCAAAAGGGCTCTTTTTTACTGAGCAAAAGGGAGGACCAGGTCGAGGGCAGAGAGAAAGCTGGTCAGTAGTGAAAGCAGAAAAGAAATGAGTTATGAAATATAGTTGGAAATGATACAAGAATTTTATTGTAACTGATGGGATGGGCTTGAAACATTGAAAGGAAATTCATGTAAAACCAAAGCAGGTGTGCCCCACTGTGACCTGAAATCCTATTTGTATGATTCCCATCATGTAAGATGTTTGAAGTGTAATTGAAGATATAATTCACATGTACATTTTCAGTCCCCAGTCTGGTTGCCATAATCATGAAAAATTTTTTTTCTACCTGTAATGAATAACATTTTAATGTTACTTTCAATGTTTATTTGGGGATTATTTTAGAGTCAGCTTTCCCCCTCCCCAGTTTTTTCTTTCCTTGCCTGAAAAAAGTCAAGCTAACATGTGAAAACAAAATCAAAAAATTAGGAAAAACAGTCAAAACAGGCGTAACTAAAATGCATGCAAAGACTAAAATAGGAATTTACCTCTGCAGTTAAAAAATAAAAGTTAAAGTAAGTAATTTAGTTCACTTCAGATAAGCATATATAAATTCAGATAAATTCCTGTTGTTTTTCACAAACAGGAAATCAAATATTTTGTGAAATTACCAAGAGATGTTCAGTACTTTAAGTTTTGCCATTTCCTATAATTTCATACTCTCTGTAAAGCTGATAAGAGATTTAGACAAAAATGAAATTCTAAATTAAACTTTTTTTACTTAACTAAATATTTTGAGTTTTCAGCAAGAAATCTTAACATTTTTTATCTCCATTTAGTTCTCTTTAACACTAGCAGCTTATACTGTAATACAAGATAAATAGCCTATAAAAATGTTAATTTTTTGCTCAGAGTTTAAATTAGTAGCTATACCAAAAGAAAATCCTTTAGCTGAATTTGAATAGGGTGTCTAAAGGTGAAATCGATGGAACATTAAAAGTTGCAATCTTTTTATGTCACATTTTATGACCTCATCACACAGATCCCCAGGCTCATCATTCTCTGTGTTTCTTTGTTAATGGAATGGGCCTGATCAGCCTCTTTTCTGCATTATCATTTGAACTGGTGTATTTTACAGTATAGCTTTGTAATAATCTCTAGTTGTTGTTATGGTTATAGTAGTAATGAAATCCATGATATGATGCCATTAGCAAGCTATATAAAATCTATGCATTCAAGGTCAGTTCAGAGTCCTCAAAACAATGCTAATTCAATCTGTTGATTTGTAGCAACTTTGACTTTTTGCCAAATGTCACAGAAGAATGTTGCACATTGTCAACAACACACAGAAGAACAAGTTTGTCATTTTATGGGTTCATTTATCAGGCAAATGCCTAGAAGACATTCTGATAGGCCTGGATCCTGAAGAGGAGAACTGCAAGATGGTTTTGAGCATAGCTGAGCATTCTTGGCAAAAAAAGACATCATTCAGTTTTCATTGCTTTTGTTCAAAGTTATGTTTACTATGGCTTTTGTTCTTTTATCTGCCACAGTACTGCAGGTTATATTTAGACTTTTTCATCAAGTAAAGATATTCTGCTGATGGCTTGGTAACTCAATTTAGAAGTACTACAGTCTTTCACATGGAAAAAAATATATTTGACATAGACTTGACTGGTTTTTTTTTTCTCATGAAATAAGCTCACAGTGATAATGTTAGGATACCCCAGAATTGATAGTAATTTATCTAATGGCTGCAGTGGAGCAATGGAGCTATCTATAGTTGTAGTTAAAATTTGAAGTCTACTATTATGGAAGCATATAATTGTCCAATGGATTGGCAACCAAACCAGACTTTTCACTTTTCTTCTTTACATTGCTTTGAGTGATGTAGGTAGAGTGATAACTTGCCTGAATACATTTTAAACATGCCTCTAGTATTGCTGAGGTGTCTGAATTATGCTTGCATGATTTCATTGTCTTCAACAGGAGGTAGCTTAGTAGCCCCTGTGCAACACTTAGTAATGTATGGGCAAAGGATTTCGGTCTTAATATATTGGAAAAGAAATACATATGGGCAGGATTCTTATTCCAGACCTCTTTCCTTCACTGAATTTAATGTAGGTTTTCCCATTAATTTAAATATCTGGAAGAGCAGATCTTCATGAATCTTTGACAGTCCTAAACAGAGAGTCTGAGGCATAGCTGTCAGCTACTCCCATGACAACTAGGGCATATTAGTAAGATACATAAGCCATACTGTTACTGTTTCATAGCTGAGCATGTCCTAGGTGGCATTTTGTCTGTTTGGGGGGATTTTTGGGGTGACAAGTAAATTATCTTAGGGAAGACACTAACAAAAGGTTAAATTCACTAGCTAAAACCTACTGTAATTCTGTGTAATGAATCATTTATTTTTCTGTGGAAGTGTTAAAGTAATTAAAAAGAATGACATTCTTTTTCTCTCTATTACCATAAACGTATATATATATATCATGACTATATGTGTGGTGGTCTTAAGCTTTCAGAATATTTGCTTGAAGAAACCAAGAAAGAAAAAAGTATTGTCCATAGCAGCGAATTCTTCCAAAGTAAAGGGATCTCAGAATAGAAATACAATATTCCAATGACGCATTGCAATCTTCCCATTTGGATTTCTCTAAACCAGACTCAGACTATGCCTTAAATTAGAGAAATCTGAGCATCATCACTGGAGAAAACACATAAAGCATAAGTGATATATCTACACCTTGATAGAGTCTTTTGATGCTATTGAAAGTTTGTTAGCTGTCAACCTCCCTAACCATAATTGAGCCATCCAACAAACTGATCTTTCTGGGTTCAGATATGATAATTCTTCAAAATTAGGGAAATCTTAAAAATCTGGGGGAAAAAAAAAAGGAATAATGCACAATTATCTCCTCCCCTTTGTCTCAGCTGTCCAGATTTTCTGTAGCCTCCAGCAGCTTCCTAGTAGCGTATTGGGCCATTGGAAGTTTGGCTGCTCAGCTCTCCCCACAAATTATATTAATCAAATTCAGGACATTTACTTAATTGTCTGAAACTACCACATCAAATGATTATAAAGAAATCTTCTAAAGGCTCTGGCTCATGTTGAGTCTTGGGAATTGTTAATTTGCTTTTATGTGAGTATTAGAATAGAACATATGAGCACTGGAGGCGTAATCTGAAGAAAGCAAGCTAAATACAAGAAGACACTAAGAAATACAGGGGATTAAGAAATTAAATAAGGAGATTAAAACATTCATCTGGTGTCCCAGGAAAAACAGTCCCTTATCAATAACCCTCCCTTCAGAAGCCTGCTAGCCATTAACCACTGAAATTCATCTTCCAGAAGGAAGTTCTGTAGGAAATTATGTTAATAACAGAATTCCACTGGAGGTAAAAAACTTCACAAACTCACTTCACAAGTGTACGTGGAGCAAGAATCCAAGAATTAAATTAACAGTGTTGTGTCTATACTAAGCACCCACCTTATTTCTCAAATAAATATACTAAGACCACCAATAGTTTTAAGTATGACATACAGGTATCAAACAACAATATTCAGGTGCTCTCAACATGAGCTTTGTTCAAACCCAAAACTTTTCAGTGACCATAACATCACTGGATTCATTCAGTCCCATAACTAAAAACACTGAAAAAACAATTAGATGAAAGCATGTATTTGTCGGTGTTTATATGAAGAGTTAACAATTGCATTTCTTAGTGCTGTACAGAAAGTGCTTATCAAATGTCACTGGATGACAGACACTTCAGTTAAGCGACAATGACAATGAGAAAATAGTGATATTATGTGGTGTTCCTATGTATTTTGTTCTCTGGCAGTACTGTTATTTTCAATTCAATGTCCCAAGTATGAATACTACTCTTATTGCCTCAGACTTAATCTCCTGCCAGTAATGTGACAAAGCAAATCAAACAGTGGCCTCTTCTCCTAAGTGAGAAAGCATATTTATTGTAATCTAATCGAATATATTTTTAGTATTGGTGGTAACTCTGTCCTTCAACATCAGAACAATGACACAATAAACTGAAATATCAGTGGCAACTTTATATTAAAATTAACCTCTTCATAAGACTTTGTAAGGAAAGGAAAGTGTAACAACATTATTTGTAAAGCCAGAAAATTGTGATGGTGATACTTTTGCAGAAATGCATTGTCTAGTAAATTTGGGTACTGAAATGAAGCCCTGAATTAATTTTAAGTAAGGTAATGTTGAAAGATATCCTAAATTATCAGAAAGCACAGAAAAAACACTTGGGATTGTTGATTGTTTCAGACACTTATGAAACAACTTATGAAATTCAAAGAGATTCAGTGACCACTTACATGGTGTTGTCCTGTCTTTCTTTCTTTAAATTTCGCTCATGTACATTCATATAATGTTTCTTCCCCAAGAAATGCTTCTTGGGCACTGTTTTGGATGTGGCAGTCTTTAAAGTCTGACAACTTCTGTAGAGACACTAGCCTAGAAGGACTATGTTTACAGAAAAACATACATATATAAATAGATTAATTAGGTCTTACAAAATCTGGACACTATACACATGATAATCAAGAGATTTCTCACCTGAGGGTGAACATGGATCACATTGTATTGGAGAAAGTCTTGAGGCTGATCAGGGCTTCCAATGTCAGATGAGATAAAAAGGTATGACTGAAAGATCTTTCATCCCAGCTGTGGCCAGAGAACAGAGAAAATTTAACCAGAGAAGTCCAGGAGATAGCACCCAGAAAAAGGGAAGGATTGTGATCAAGACTCAAAGCAAGCTCACATGTGGCAAGACCACTGAATGGAGAAAACCAACACACATATATTTATTGTGTAACAGCTGTCAGCCCTGAGACCCTGGCCTCTGTGAATTTATGTGTAAAACTGTTTTCAAAGTCTGTGTTTTTCTAAGTGCTACATTTTAAATCAAAGTACCCAGCAGACTGAAACCAAGCAGGCTGTGCAAGGCCCTGGGAATTTTTGTAGGTTATTGAGAATGTCGCAATATAAGAGGGTGACCAGTGGGTCTCATGACAGAGAGGGCATTCAAAGAAGAAGAGACAGGGATCTGATGATACTATCTGAACATGGCAGTCTCGGGAGAGTTTTAAGGCCACTGCAGAGCTTCACCAAAGCTATGACAAGACTAACAAAATATACTTTCAATGTTTATATCATACCTGGCATCACTTAGCTGACACTTGATGACACGAGATAAATCCCCTGCCATTGATTTTTATATCCAGCTGCCTTAACCAGAATATAGGGTAAAAAACCCTACAGGTCTAAACCAGTCTGAGGCGTTAAGAGTTCAGCTACTCTCCTTTGTCTTGCACCATCTTCAGTAAGAGTTGTGACCAAAACTGAGTCAATAATGTTGCTGTTGATCCCTGATGCATAACAGCAACATGAGGCTGGAATTACTGGGCAACAGCCTCATGTAGTTAATGTTCCTAAGGTGCAGTTTTCACTAAGTTGTGTTAGCAATATTACAATTTCTCAACAACTAGAATGGAATGGATTATATATGAAATGGTGAATTATATATGAAGCAGTAAGGACAATAAAAATTAATTCAGTCTTATAAATATCTTTCAGCTTTTGGGGTTAGTGATACTTGCTCTTATGAAAAGCATTTACAATTATGAAAGAAGAAATTATACCCTCTCAGCAAGGTCACCCATGGCCACACTTATGTTAATGACTCCCAGTTTTCTGTAGATCTCATCTGTCCTACCCCTTTTGGACTTCCAGTTCTACTGCCAGTTTGATATCTTATCTCTGGTATTCTACTCTCAGGTGATATTGAAGAATTTTATTAACAGTTGTCTGGGCAATCTTTATACATATTGCTTATCTTACCTTTAATGCTCACTAGATTGCATCACGGCACTTCTGGTCTTTCTACCTCACAGTTTATTTATTGTGTTGTCTTGCCAGATAAATATTAGTCAAGAATATCAGATGATTTGAAATGAAGAAACACCAGTGAAGTGGTAACTACTGACACTGAAGATCTGGATTGCTTTAACTCAGTTCAGACTGGTTTAGACACTGTATGAATTCCCTTCTCCTTCATATCTATCTGCAAATCTGAGAGTCTTTAACTCTCATAATGGGCCTGCAAGGTAAGGCATTTGCATAACAACCAGAATGAACCATACAAGTAACCCACAACAAACCATGTGAGTAGCTTAGATGCACTAGAATTAATGCTATTGCTGTACATAATCACTCCATGGGTCTTGATTTCTATGAACTTTTGAGACTCCTACCCTTAGTCCTTTAAAATATGAACAGTGACATTTATTTTCTTGTTTCTTTTATTTCTTCTACCTTTTTTTTTTCTATTTCAGTCTGAGCATCTGTATATCTATATTTCAAAAGCTCAGTAGTCCTCTAAGCTTTCTGTTATAGGCAAAGGTGGTATTTAATGCTGATCAAGATACCATGCATGTTTCATCTTCTGAAATTTTATTTTTTATTAACTAAGTAGACATGGCTAAAAACTTGTCATTAATAAAAATTCAAGGGAATGAAGAACTTAAAATGCAAACTGAAAAAAATTGCTCTCAGTATATAATCATCCTTCTGACTTCTATCTTACAAGGTATATCTTGTATCTTACAAGACATTTCTTCTATCTTACAAGCAAATACTTGTTTTTTGCTACTCTTAAATTTCTGCTTCTAAGACAGGAAACTTTGATCTATGGATCTATTCAATGATGGACAGCAGTTAATTCATGAGACGCATCCCAGCAGCACTATAAAAAAAGCTCACATTTTCTTTTCCATTTTTCTCCTGTAGATGCATCCCTACTTAGAAAGGGACATCACAGGCTTGGCCAAGCAGCTCACATGGGTGAGAAAGGAAGTGACCCTGCACCTGGGGCGCCGTTCATTGGGAATGTCAGTCCTTAGTTTTGCCAGATGATGAAAATTTGAATAATCCAGGAGAAAAGCCTGGAGCATATTTCAAGTACTTGTTATTCACCAAAATGTAAAAATCTTATAGGTGGCTTAAAGGAAACTTTTTTCTCTGCTTCTCAAAATATAAATAATTTACCTATGGATCTCCCTCTTGTGGGCACTAGGTATCTGTTATTCATGTGTAAAAAGATATGAAAAGCGTCTTCAAAGAAAGTACAACAGATGTAAGAAGCTCTAGATTTTATTTCATTAAGGTGGAGTTTGGTTATTTTACTCTAAATCAATACCAGTGGCAGTAAAGAAAAGCATGAAATAGAAGTGATTCAACCTAAAGTAATGAGAGCTGAATAGCCATAGTGTATTAATCTAGGTGAATTGGTTTTATCACTCTGCAGGAATTTGTCAAGGTTTAATATTCTCTTATATATATTTAAAAAAAAAAAAAAAAAGAAAGAGAAAAAGGAAAAGATGATTGGAAATTATTAAACATATAATTGGGAAAGATATTCATTTCAGACAAATGAAAATTAGAAAGAGCAATTAATTTCTATAGTGCTCAGTAATGTTATTTAAGAGACAAGTATAGTTCACTTAAAATATGCTGAAATAGATTCAGAAAAAAAAAGACATGGAGGTATTTTAATTTCTAATTAAGTACTTTGAGACAGTGAGATATTTCACTGAAACTAAATTGTCCTTCCTTCTTAAATCTTTGTAGCCATTTCAATCACTTGGAAATTCTAATAATTTTGCAGTGAAATCCATAAAATAAGATTAAATTCCTGTTGTTTATGTGAAAGGATTTTATGAGTACACACAAAAATAAATTCTTGAAAACACATAGGATCTTTCAGAACAGTGTTTCGATTCAGGACAGCCAATATTAGAAATAGACTTAGTAATAACTATTTGTTTCCATTTCACTGAAGCCAAAAGGTCTAAAGCACAAAGTTAAATGTTTGAAATGCATGTAAGTATTGTAAAGCCCAAATATTTCCATGTCGTGAATCGTACTACTGAAATCATGAGACTGAAAGTAATCATGCCATTTCCTGCTTTTCATCTAAACTTCCTACCTTTGAAAGGAGATATCTTGTCCCCGGGGTTAATGAGATCCATTCATGCTGTTAGGGTACTTGAACGTGTCCAGGGGAGGGCAAGAAAGCCAGTGAAAGGGCTGGAAGGTATGTCCTGTGAGGAGCGGCTGAGGACTGTGTGTTTGTTTAGTTTGAGGAAAAGGAGGCTGAGGGGTGACCTTATTGCTCTCTGCAGCTTCTCAAGAAGGGGAAGTGGAGAAGGAGGTGCTGAGCTCTTCTGCCTGGGGTCCAGGATGCGTTAAGAAATCTTTCTTTACCAAGAGGGTAATCAAACACTAGAAAAGGCTTCTTAGAGAGATGGTCGATGCCCCATGCCTGTCAGTGTTTAAGATGCATTTGGACAATACCCTTAATAACATGCTTTAACTTTAGGTCAGCCTTGAAGTGGTCAGACAGTTCGACTGGATGATCGTTGTAGGTTCCTTCCAGCCGAAATATTCTATGCTATGCTATGCTATGCTATGCTATGCTATGCTATGCTATGCTATGCTATGCTATGCTATGTTATTCTGTCATCCTAAAAGGTACACATGAAATGCTGGCTTCCCTAACCACTATGTGCAAGGACGCTTCCCTGATAAGCAGTGACCAACTTTTAACCTTTCACTTTTACTGCCTACCTAGACAACATATTACTCATATCCCTTCTCCAGCATCCTGTTTTTGCCACATACCTTCTATCACTGTTACTTCATCCTTTTGGCCATACCTGCCAACTCACAACCATGTGGTCTTTTCATTTCTCTCTCAGATACTTGCACTCCTCTGCAGTTTCTCAGGTTTTTTTCTGTTCCTCACAGTCCTTTTCACTGCAGATATCACAAGAATATGAGCCAAGCTGAGCAGCTAGCCCTATTACGTATATACCATTTTTTGTATGAAGACCCTCTCTCTGTTGGCTAAATCTAACAAGACTAGTTATCTATTTATGATTGACAATCAACATAATACTTTGAGGCATTTAGGCCAAAATAATTTAGAAGCTTGAAGACTATCATCTTGAATGTCTCTCAAAATTAGCAGACCAACTTAAATTAACTACAGTATTCAAGGCTGTGAGACTAGAGACATATGCAATGAACATTTGATTCTATATCTCTATTCTTCTCTATAGAATTTCTTTTTGTATTTTGATATCTGAATATTTTTAATAAAAGCTTTTTTTTAGGATCTTGAACTATATAGTTATTACAGTAAAACATAATGTTATAATACCCAGTAAGAAGACACCAAGTCTTTGGCATGATGGGAAATAAGACACAACTTGCCTCCTTCCACTAGGCATGAAATAATATCTTCCTTCTCTCAGTGTACAAACAAATAGAAAAAAATGTCTTAGAACAACATTTAAAAAAAAGAAAAAGGAAAAAAAAAAAAAGCTAAGGGTCTCTAAATTGAGTTTCCAGACTTTCTTTCTCCACTTCTTTGTATTTATTTGCCATCCATAGAGCTGATTTCTCATCTTCACCTACATCTCAAGGGCTTCTAGTATCCCATAGAAGACAACTAGCTAAGCATCTGTGGTAGCCAACTTGAAAATAAAAATGCATAATTTTCTTCAGCTTTAGGCTGTAACAGTTTTTCTGTCTAGAGTTTTTTCTCTTGGGCTGTGGTAGGTGGAGGTGCAGAAGGGACAGACAGCTCCTCTCCAAAGTCTGCACTGCTATTCTACATTACTACCCACTTCTGTTACTGTTTAGTTCATATGACCAAACCAAACTTACCCAAAAGTCACTTCTGAATCGCTGTACAGCACCAAAAACTCTTGGGGTAATATCTCCACAGGTAAGTCTGCCACGTGGTGATAAGGTAATATCCTAAGCAATTTTCGATGTTTCTGCTTTCTGTTTCTCATCACCGCTGCTCTGGACTGCACCAATGCAAGTAGTGCCTCCCAGCATCTCACTGCCTATTATATCTTCTCTACAAATAAAGGAGACCTTTTGCTCCTTTTGTTCCTCCACTCTGCTTTAACTCACAATGGAAAAAGAACCCTGAACCCCAAATATCAAAACATTATTTTCCCCATTTAAATTTTACACAGGGGTCTTTAATATAAAGACAACTCTGACTGAGTGAAGTGTTAGTATTAACAGAAATGGTGTTGCACTCAAATAAAATCCTGGAAAAATCGTAAAACACTATACTTCATACAGTTATGGGACTGGAATAGAAATCTGACAAAGATATTATAGGAGAACATGGGAAAAAAGTCCAATCTCCAATACAGATTTTGAAAGGATAAAACTTGTCATGAGAATTTAACATGGAGATGCAGTTTCATTTCAGGACAATCATAGGTGCCTGTATCTACTTAGAGTACATTATTTTGACCTATTATGAGATGTTTATTTGAACTAGACATAAGATAAGAATCAGTTGCATGTTATGATTATGCACCCACGATGTTGTTCTTAGAGTATAAGCATCTAATTTTTCAATGCACTGTGTGAGTCCCAAGTTAGCCAGTTACTGATGGTCTCTGTACTGAGAAAGACTGAGAAGGAACAAGATCCTGGTGTAACTAAACAAGGACAAAAATGCAGTTGGCAGTGTTACTAAAGGTTAGAGTCAGTAGAACTTAAGAGACAAAATAATGCTATGGGAACAAGGATCACCATCCAAATATCAGCAAAATATACAGTTAGAGAGCCTCCAGATATACAGCTTTTGGTAGTAATTATGTTGTAAGTTCTCTATGGGGATCTAAGAGTCAGTCATTATTCTATTCCTAGGTATTAACAAGTAAGTATCAAATACTCCAGTACTTCAAGGAAACTAAACTATTTAAGGATAGCACCTGAGCGGTTTAGGAAATACTATGTGAAAGATAGGAAAATTCTTATAGGTATAAAATTGAGCTAGAGCTTTATGGGTCTAAATATACATGCACTGATATCTTTTAACAGGTTTTAAAGCAGTTTATTACTTCACTGGTTCCACTGTATGTTGCATTAGTCCCATGCTTGAGGTAGAAAGGAACTTCTGTTCCTAGGTACACAGCTTAGCCTTCAGAAGTCTCATTCTTTTGAAATATTGCAGGTCGGTTAGAAGTAGACCCTGGAATAGGGAGTGACAGACCAGTGTTCCTACTACTTCTGAAATCTCTCAGACATCTGGCAAATATTTTGTAATGCACACAAAATTAAGTTGACTAACAGGTCTGATGTCAGGAAGGAGTTTTAGATTGGAGTTTTACCTCTTAAGGCTGTGCATAGATGTTACTAAATTATTTCTCTCTTGTTCTGAAATCTTTGATACTGGCAAAGTCTCTGACTTTTTCTCAGCTTTTTCACTGGTATTTCATTATTGTAGCTTTTAGTCTTTTACTATACTTTTTGGAAGGTTGGGATATGATATTTAGAGGTGGTGGGATAGGCTCTCAGTGTATCTACAGCTTTATTATTTCATCATATTGAATTGTAGAGGACTGCACTTAAAAACCCATGTAGTCATTGTCCGAAACCACTCTGGCAGTGTGGGTGGTTCTGCTTTCCTGAGCCAACTTGTAAGACTAGGCTAAAAAGTAGATAGCCTGCAAGCCTTTCTAAATTCAGGGATATCAGCACTTTAAAATATTCTCTAAAGTAAAGTACACTTCAGTAGACACTCTTACAGATATTCAGTCCTCAGCCCATGGCAACCAACAGAAGTACCTCCCAAACAGAAAAAAGCAGGAAGATTGTGCTTCCAAGAACATATACAGATATATATGGGTACGTGGCCAAGTAAACCTAGAGACCTATTAAGACATCATATACTTTCAGCCTGAATACTTTCCTTCCTCTGATGATACAAAAATTACCAAGCACAGTGCAGTTGAAAAGAGGAGTCTCCAAACCAGCTTCCTGAGGAGAGTTGTCTTCTCTGTAAATGACTTGCAGAGTCTCAGCAATGACTGGTCTAACATGTCTGGGAAAACTCACAATACTTCTTTGCTACTAAATAAATATAATCTATTTCTTACCTGGGGGAAAAAACCAAATATATATATACACACATGTACAACACACATAATATTAAGTATAACTGTTACTACATAACAATAACACTATATAGATATATTCAATATTATATTTTATATATGCACATAACTCTGCATCTCTCTCTCTATATATATATTTACCGTAAGTATGAGGAATTGCTAGTCAACACCAAAGGGCAGAACTTTCTGTAAGATTCTTTTTGTTTGTGCTACTACTTTCTCACTAAGCAACATTAAAGAAAATGTACAAAACAGGCATAATTATTAGTTCCCAGGCCTGGTACTAGACTTGCTCCAGTATTATTCATCACTTTCTCTTCTACATCCGTCTCTTGTTAGAGACATAGATCTAAAAAAAAAAAAAAAAAAACCCAAACCAAAAAAAACCCAACTAATTTTGTTGTGTAGATTGCATTCTTTTTTTGTATTATTTCATGAACAGATCAACAGAAATCCTAGCTGCAACCATAACCATATTTTAAGAAAATATCCACAAAAAACCACACCCAAATTTCAAATATGTAAACATATACAGTTGTACCTATGGTATTATACAAAGACTTGTCTTATGCAACCAAAGCATACTCAACAGATCAGGACATCTAATATACCAAATTAAACAAGATCAAATGTTAATATGTGTTCAATATGCATAAATAAGAACTTCTGCAAAACTCCTCAATCTGCAGATTACATTGGTCTTTTGTTTCCAGCAGCAAAACAAGCCAGAAATACATAGAGAACCATATGTTTGACACTAGGAAAGGAAAACAGACAGAAAAAGGAAAAAACACTTTGCAATAGATACTTTCCTTCTTCAGTTTCTTGCTTCAATAAAATAAAAAATAAGTCTGGCCTGAAGAAACAGACTGCAGAAATCCAATATTTTTTGTGTGATTTTTGAAAAGGGAAAAATTATTCAAAACACTATACTCAATAAGCGTCACCGAAGGAGTGTTGTGGAGAATATTTCATAAAATATCTAGTCAGACTTAAAATATGCCAGTGAAATGGCATTTGGTCAACTGCATTTCTCTAATTTCAGTGAATGAAGAGATGGTCTTTGGATGAAAGGAGGGCATTTCCCAATTTGAGTAAACTATGACTTAGTGAATGCATCTTTCTTATAATCCTTTTTGGAGAAGAGCATTCCATTCATCCCATTTTATCATGTGTTGTAGGCACCTCAGAGGGAAATCCCATGTTCCACAGCATGGTTTCTACAAGGAAAAGATTATTTAAGTCTAAGAAGATTTACAGTTAATTAGGGAACCTGAAAGGGAGTATGTGTAAGTGTGTGACATAGTTCAACTTTCCAGAATGCATATTAATGAACCTGAAATTTCACCAATGGAGTGCATTATTAAAATTTTATTGCAAATGGATGTACACAACATTTCCTATCTGAAAAAAATAAGTGAGACCGACTTTACTACTTTATACATAAATACTTGGTTTACACATGCAATATTTCAAATTATAACAAGAAACATGAACAAGTATTCTTAAGAAAGGAAATGAAAATCTTTAAGAAAAAATGAAAACTTAATCATACACCTTACACAATAAAAAAATTTAAAATCTTATTTTCCAGGCCGTTTGTTATGCTTAACTACACGTAACTTAATTTTGTTTCTGACCCTTTAAGTCCAATCACTAAAACAATGAAAAGATTTTAGGAATACATCATCAGCAAACATTTTTGTAAACACATGTTCAAGAAAAATAATGGCAAAGATGAGTTTTTTTCACATCAGAAAGATCAGGAACTTAGAACTCATAAAAACCTTGAAATGAGAGGAAAGGACATTGTCCTTACTACCTTCAGGCAAATCAGGCCACTACACAAAGACTTTGCTATGTGGTCCCAAAAAAGCTTCAGTGATATCAGAAGACTGTGGTAGTAATCCTTGGTTGGTTGAAAGCTGACTCAATTCTTGTTCTGCTTTGTTTGTGCACCTGGCTTTTTCTTTACCTATTAAACTGCCTGGATCTCAACCCACAAGTTTTCTCATTTTTGTCCTTCAGATTCTCTTCCCCATCCTACTGGGGGGGCGGGGTGTGGGGTGGGGGACTGTGCAAGCAACTATGGGGTGCTTCATTGCCAACTGGGGTTAAATCATGACACATGAAATTCAGGGAAATAATTATTTCTTAATATATATTTTTTCCTTGCGAATTTGATAATTGTTGTTCGTTAGATATGAAATTAATATGTATAATACTACTGCATTTTCATCTTGATTAGGTGACATATCAATGAGGTTAGCAGCACTGGTACCTTATATTACAGATAAATATGCAAGTATAAATTTGTTGTCAGTCAGTAACACAAGGAATTTGTAAGCATTATTAATTAAACTGGTTAGCCGTATAAGCCAAAATTCTAATTGTAGAATGTATACTCATAGCTTGAATGATTTGAAAAACTGTTGAAAATCAGGAATAATTTAGAATAATTAACATGCTTGAAAATTTTGAGAGATGCTTACAGCCAATTTACTCAGTAAAAAAAAAAAAAAAAAAGACAATCAATTATTTGTTATATATTCTTACTTGAACTCTGTAATTTTCTGATCTTCGTATCTGTGAGGTACAGTGTAAGCAATTAATAGGATAGAGTACAATGAAATTACAGGAAATGAGAACAAGATACAAACCCATCTTCTATGAAGATATGCAAGGACTGTATGTTTTGGTATAAAAGTTGCACTTCATGTCCCTAACCATGGATACAGGTAATGCCTGACATTATCATACAGCAGAAGTACTGTTGAGTCACAATGAGAGAAAAAGTATTTCTTTCCAAACACTGCTAAATAAAAACTTCACAATGCTGTCAGTTCTGTAATTTCTAAGAGTAGCTGTGCTCAATTAGGTTTTAAAAAGTGAATAGCCTGGAATATTTCATTTTTTTTTTCCATGCAGATTTCAGAGTGCATTTTATATGATGAAATTTTGAAATTGGATCAGCATGAGCTTGATGACCAGTGTTAGGTACCTACAGAGTCAAAATTCCTCATTCAAATGTGCTCAGCAAAGAAACAAATAGGAGATAAAGAGATTCAAATGAGAGCTGATCAGGCCACCCAGTTTGTTTCCTGAATAAATAATCTGGAACCTAGCTTTTGGTAGTTGGGCAATATGTAACCATGAAGATCTCTGAAAGAGCCTGAAACTTTAAATAGTTCAGTATTTTATAAAACAGATGGAAGCATAGAAGGCTCTATAGAAACTAATAAAAAATTAGAATCTATGTATAATGATATATTCTTCTAGATAATGTATAGTCTAGCTCAGACGTGGTCGTGTTTGTTGTTCAGTTTGAATTGGCTAAATATTTGCATATGATTACACAGCTTTGATCTCTTTTTTCACTCTTTTCTTAAGTTTTTCTGTATTTATGACCAGTTTCATTGAATATTACAGAAGGAACATCAGCAGTTTGGGATCTTAATTCATCTATAGAAGCTTTTTACTTGTATTAACATCATTTTCATGTTTCATTTGCATCTCATTTTCTATCTTGTAAAAAGTATTTATTACAATTAAGTTCATTGTATTATTTTGTTCAAATTCTGTGACGTTTATTGTTCAGAGGTAATGTTCTGGAATTTTGTCACTCTGGTGATTTGAATGCAGAAATTTTCTGCTCTCCTTTTTCCTTAATTCTGAATTCTTATGCTTGTTTAAAAAAAAAAAATTAAAAAATCTGCTTAAGAAACTTGTTATCTGTAGAGAAATTATTGATTATTCCAAAATTCATATCTTTTTGGGAAGTCATATATGAATGTATGCAAAGATGACTTTGTATGCCAACCTTCTAAATTCATTAGAATATTAAATGTATAATATATGTTAATCACAGTCTTCATTGTTTCTCTGTCTTCAGCTTGTGCCAAATCCAATTAGTTTATTTTCATTTTCAAGGCAGTCTAATATTAAAAAAATGAAACAGCAAACACTAGCATAATGAAAGGTAGTTTTAGGAGGACCATCCTCTGAACAGGTGTTCTGGGAAATCTTCATAACTAGCCAGTCCCCATGAACATTACAGAGATTATCTGATGAGGTAGACAGAGCCAAGATTCTGCTGTCTTATTGGCCCTTCTGGGAGTACTGGACATACAACATACCCACATGCAGTTTTTGTACGTGACTGCTACTGGGAGCTTCATGGACAGAAATAACTAGAGGTTTTAGCGTCTCTGTCATAAGACTTTTTTTTTTTTTATGATCAATGAATTAACATTCACTGCAGACATCTAAAGTTTATCACTGGCATCAGAAACCTCACCTGCTGAAATAAACATGCCTTTCACAACTATCTGTACAAATTTTGAAAGCATGCATAAACATTTTTTGTTTGAATTCCAGCACTTTAAGGACCACTTTGAAGGAATGTTTATGTCAAAGAAACAGCATGAAAAGTTTGCCCTTATTTTGTACTGTGACAAACTAGCACAATGCAAATTTCATTTAGTTCTAAACAACCTATAAAAGGGCTTACAATATCACTATAGGTGACAGAGATTTATAACATTCTTGAATATATAAACAGAGATCAGGGAATTCTATGTTCTTTAAATATGTGATTGACAAGACAACTTTGTATACGAAGTAATCTTCAGGGAGCTATATACAAAAATATACTGAAAATTATGAAGGACCCAGAGAATTGTAAGAATGTTTCAAAGACTGGAAAAGTGCCCATCCATGAGGAATGCTACACCTATCTTCTTGGTCTACTGGCAAAAAAACCCAAACCATAATCCTCTGCATATGATCAATATTAATAGAGGATATCAGTTTATCTGTAAAATTGTTTAAAATTGTTGCTTGATAAATTTACACAATGTTCAAAGCTTTTATTATCAGAATGCTTGTCTACAGAAACAACATATTGAGGTGCATTAAGAATTATACATAATTTGAAATATTTGAATATTCTTCAGAAAGATGAACTCTATGTCATAAAAATACATGATTCTGATGGTTCAATAATGTCAAAAGTTTATGTCCTATGTTAAGCAGAATAAATTTCCTAATAAGAGTAATTACGTCTGCCATTAAAAGCTATGAATCCATTAATATAACCCACAAACTACAAATCTCGGCCAGAAATGATACACAGTAGCATAATAATTGCTGCATTCCTCAAAAATATCCAAAGCATTTTAACTTTTGAACAGGAAGGATTTATTAACTCAAATCTTATGAGACTTGTCAGAACAACTCTGTTGTTGAAACAGCAGTGAAATGTTTTCTTTGTTGTAATATCGATTTCAGCTTGCCTAAATTAATACCATTGAACATCATCAAACAATGCTATTAGTCATACCTTTTTTGCAAGACATTGAATGGTCATGTTCCTTATTACTCTGTAAAAAGAAAGCTATGAAATTAAAATACAGCTAATCATATTCAGAAAAAAAGAAACCCTACACACAGCTGTTTTTGTCTTCCATGATTTCTGAGAAAGTATGAACTTAGTAGTTATTAGACAGCTGAAAGTGATTGTGATTAAGATTTCTTCTGTTCTAGAAAGAAAAAAATTTTTAGTTCACTTGCATACACCATTTCCAGCCATTACATATAATTTTATGCACTTTTTGTGATATCTTCCAATGAAAATATGGAAAAAATATGCAATAACATATCAACAATTCCAGCATCTTTAGAAGTTAGAAAGAGTAACCAGAGAGCAAAGTGGTTTAATTCATAACAACCACAAAAATCTCCTTGTTTATATGTAAAGAAGTCAGATAAGAAATAACTGATGGACTAAAAATGCACTGTCTAAAAGACAAAAAACCCAACCCAAATCAAAACAAACAAAAAAAAAGAGTGCTTGCATCCTTTGGGATAAGTACAATCCTTGCAGAACTTGCTTTAAAGGTCAGGAAAGGATCACCAGGGACTGATATCATCGTAGGCTTTTAAAGTGCATTATCTCAGTCTCACTCTACTGCTTCTTTTCCCTGTGGAGGACAGAAACACAACTATTGCAAGATTAACACTTTAGGTTCTTAATTTACAACCATTTACTTACACAACCTTCAAATCCAGAAAAGATCCCTCTATCATATCAGGTCTCTTTATCCCTGTTACTAAAATCTGAAACAGATAGAAAAGACAGTGAGTTATCTACTGACTAACAGGACGTTTTGTAATGTTAGTGTATTCCCTTGATTTCTACGTTTGTCATAGCCTGGATGTCCAGAAGACTCCAGGGTTTCAGTCTCTGATGTCTCCCCTTCACTTCTGCAATTCTGTGTTAAGGGATAATGCAATATCAGCTACAGAGATTCCGGTTTACTACCATACAAGGGAAAAACTTGCCTTCTCCAGTTTCAGAGTTAAGATCTTTTAGCCAAAACACTGAAAACTAGGCTTAAGAATTTTGCTGATATGAGTCATGTATGCAATTTGGCCCTATAAAGGTTCAGCTTTCATAAATATCTTTAATGAAAAAATACACTGGCAAAACAAGTGAAACTTTATTCTTTCAAAATGGGGTGAAGAAAACCTGCTATACTATTTACTAAAGAATGAAACACAGCATTCATAATATGATGTATGTGATATGAAAACTTTGTCTGTGAAGTCTACCAAAAACTTTCCGAGAACTAACATGTATACCCACACCTTTCATTTATAAAAGTATATCTAAATCTACACTTGTTTCCCTTAGAGTTAGTATGTATTTTCCAAGATAATAGTGAAAGCAGTTTTAGTCAATTATTGACCATAAAATTCCGTGAAGTTCTTGCTGATAACACTAAAATTTAGGCTCAGTAAATTATATTTATACCAGCAAAGTTATTTACTGGATTTGCTCAGTGTTTTCAGTTAGTGTCATCTTCCTTTTAAACATTTTAAAGTTCAAATCAATAATGATCCTTCTTCACACTGATATAAACTTTTCAGTAAATAAAGGTTCCATGTAACATAAAGGGTCATTTATGAAATTGTTTATGGTGAATGACATTTACAATTTGCTCTCAGAAATTAATAGGCATTGTTTCTATGACTATGTACCATTACAAAATAAAGTATGTACGGAAATGTCACATCATTGAATAATCTTGTTTCCTGGATAATTGGCTTCTCAGATTATTTTTTTTCACCTTAGAGAAAACTGAAAGTAACCTGACTTGAAATAGGGAATTTAACTAATATTCACTCTGATACTCAGATATGACTTTCAAAAAATCATATCCGTGGTAAGCATTTTGCATCTTCCTGAGGCCTATATCTGCTGAGTAAATTCATAAAGACAGGTATATCAAGGTCTGGACAGTATTTAATCTGGAAAAGTCCACTTATTAACCCAGAGTTTTCTTTCCTTTTATCTTAGTTTTTGCTACTTGTAATGATACTTATTTCTTCTAGAATTTCTTCAATACATTAAAAAGACTGCTTCTATTTCAAATAAAAATTATACACCTTTACCATTATTGTTATCACAGCTGCTCCTGCCATGAAGATCAGGCTCTAACAGACCACCTTCTTCTCCAGCTTGCCCCAATAGCTTTTATTAAGTTCAGTTTCAGAGGGATAGGGAAAAAAAATTGTCAGTGAATATTTTCTGCAATGAACAGAAGGTGTAATAAAAGGACCTTTTATATTAACTATTGGGAAAGCAAAATATAAGGTACCTGTCTTATAATTTGTGTAATTCCACATGCAGGACCTAGTTAGAGAGGAATTTATCTCCTCAAGGTGTTTAAGTTAATGTCATAGTGTTGTGTCACAAAATTACTCATATTCACAGTATGCAACTCTGTAGCAAGTTCAGTAAATATTTTCGTGATTTATTAAAGGGTTCTTTCATTCATCCCTTACCCTCTCTTAGATACAGCAGCATATGTCAGACACCATACCTTTACTTACTTCAGAGAAAACCTTTTTCTGTATAAGAAACATTGGTTCTGATATGTTTGTACTTTGCTGATATGAATCTCCCCTGCAGTCCAACCCAAAGATCTAAAAATGCTGTGTCCCTGGACCCACATAATAGACAAATCTAATCAATATGGAGCAAGAGTATCTTTAAGTGATACATATAGG
This sequence comes from Strix aluco, assembly GCF_031877795.1. NCBI lineage: Eukaryota > Metazoa > Chordata > Aves > Strigiformes > Strigidae > Strix > Strix aluco. The sequence continues at coordinate 21,294,553 of NC_133971.1, forward strand.
AAGACAGCAGAAGGAAATATTGAGTGTAAGTGAACACCTTTTGGGAAATAAAAAGGGAGACTGAGAAAAGTTGAAGATTATCTCAGAAGCAGGGCAGAACTATGGATATAAATAATAAATGTTTACATACATTTATAGCACAAAACCTTTCATTCCACTCTTAGAAATAATGACTTACCAGAATGGGGAATATGACCTACAAGGTAGGAGACATATATAGACAACATGACTTCGTGGAGGGGTTATGGATGTTTGTGATCTATGAAAATAATTTTTCCACTTACATGTTTAAGCTTTTATCTTCTTGACAGGGTTGATCACCACAGGTAATTTATGTAGTGTACAACAGGATAGCCATAGACTCTCACAAACCATTTGTGTTCTCTAATCTTTGGGTCAAATTTTGAGCACTTGTTTCAGCTCCAGAACAACTGTAAGTATTTGACCATCCACAGATTTTCCAAGCATTTTGTACTGGAGTAATCAGGAAATAAGAGTGCATTTGGAAAATGGGTGTTTTTCAGAAAATCACTTTCGCCAACAGAATTCTTACTAGACTAAGTAGGCTGCACTGAAGTCAGTTTTTGTTAAATCCATTAATATAGCTACAATTCCAACAGAATAACTTCCAAATCCCTACTGTATTGATAATTCATGCTTTTATATTTTTGTGGAGATGTAAACTAAATAGAACTGCAAGGGGGCAATCAGTTATTTCAGCTTTTGCCTTAGAAATGTCTTGCAGATATTTTATATCTTGCTGTACACAGATAGCTATTAATAACAGAATCATTAAGCTAGGACTAAGGATGCTTACTTTTTATTTAAGCTCTGCTGTTGAACTTTTATATCAATTTGGAGAAGTCATTTCATTGCTTCTTATTTCACATCCAATAATAAAATTCAGACTGTAGAATTAAAAAGGCTGTAAAAGACTGAAGTGTTATTTTTTTTATTGGTAAGTGTAGTAATTTTACATGTGCTTAATTAACAAGTACTGCTGTTCTATTGGTATGATATCATCTTACTAACAGATTTATAAAGACATATAACTCTACATATAGTAACTTATCAGCTACTCAAAGATTCCCTTGGTATCTAACACAAAGATGAATTTGAACAATCAGTTCTCTGTTTTAAATTTAATCTTTACAATATATGGAAAACAGCAAAAAGAGTTTTCATGGAGCATAGACAAAACACTAAGATGCTCATTTTCTGTATGTTTTCTGTGTGGTACTGTGGAGAAGACATACAAACCATGAGATGTTTGGCGAACCACTGATTTTTAGTGTTTTTCAGGTCACTCAACTCAAGAGGATTCACAGAGCAGAGGATAAACTTGGATGTCAACACTGAATATTGCTATTTGAAACAGAATCATAGAAACACAGAATCACAGAATGCTTGTGGCTGGAAGGGACCTCTGGAGGTTATCTGGCCCAAGTCCCCTGCTCAGGAAGGGCCACCTAAAGTCAGTTGCCCAGGACTGTGTCCAGATAACTTTTGGATATCTTCAAGGGTACTCTACAACCTCCCTGGGCAACTTATTTTAGTGCCCAGCCACCCTTACAGTAAAAAAGAGTTACCTGATATTCAGAGGGAACCTTCTGTGTTTCAGCTTGTGCCCATTGTCTCTGCTCCTGTCACTAGGCATCACTGAAAAGAGCCTGAATGTGTCTGCTTTATGCTGACTCTGCAGGTATTTATATACGTATATATATATATATTTATATATATATACAGCCTTCTTTTCTCCAGGCTAAACAACTCTGGCTCTTACAGCCCTTCCTCACATTGGAGATTTTCCAGTGCCTTAATCATCTTCCTGGACTTTTGTTGGACTCTCTCTAATATGTCCATGTCTCTCTTGTACTGAGGAGCCCAGAACTGGACACAGTACTTCTGATGCCATCTTATCAGTGCTGAGTAGAGGGAAAGGAATACCTCCCTCAAACTGCTGTCTATGCTTTGTCAAATGCAGCCCAGGTACCAGTCGACTTCTTTGCTGCAAGTGCACTTTGCTGGCTCATGTTGAAATTGGACCAGGGCCTTTTTTGCCAAAGCGTGTGACAGTTGGGTGATCCCCAGCTTATATTTGTGACTGGGTTTTTCCCTCCCCTGGTGCAGGACTTTGGGCTTCCACTTGTTGAACCTCATGAGGTTCCTGTCAGCACATTTCTCCAGCCTGTTGAGGTCCCTCTGAATGTCAGCACAGCCCTCTGGTCTATCAGCTACTCCTCCCAGTTTTGTGTCGTTGGCAAACCTGCTGAGAGTACACTCTGCCCCATCATCCAGATCATTAATGAAGATGTTGAAAAGAACTGGAACCAGTATAGACTCCAACTAGACTTCATGCCACTGATCACCAGCCTCTGGGCCCAGCCATCCAGCCAGTTTTCAATCCATCCCACTGTCTGTTCATCCAGACTGCTACTTCAACAGCTCCATTATGGCAGTCTTACAAGAGACAGTGTCAAAGGCCTTCCTGAAGTCCAGGTAGACAATATCCACCACTCTCCCCTCATCTACCAGACCAGTCATTTCATTGTTGAAGTTTAAGCATGGTAAAGCCATGTCTACTGTCCTTAATGTGCCTGAAAATGATTACCAAGATTAGCTGCTCCATCAAAATGAAAAGATGATACCTTTGTGGTACTTGGACTGTCTCCACTTCTTATCATAGATTCACACTTTTCTTCTATGTTAGTAAAATCCCTACAAAATGAAGTCTAGGTGGCTAGGAGTAGTGCTGCTATGATATAGATACCCATGTCCTTTAATTAAAATTTCTGACATAGGGTAGTGGATTTCTTAAGGGGCTGAAGCATCCTAAGTAGTTTGCTCTTGCTCTTCCAGACTTAGGGAATTCCTGGTTTTTTGTATTCTTGAGCCAGTGTTTTGCACCAAAAAAACATAGGTTTTCAGCATAGGGTTTGTGGGGTTTTTTCAATATTTTACAGAGCTAATTCTTTTTTTTTATCCTTGCAATCATTTGTTAAAATCATAGGTGCATGAAAAAACTGTATCAAACTTTTCAGGGAAACACCATTTTTTACAGCAACTATTCAATAATATTGTAGGCAGCAGTGAAAACCAACGTAAACCTTCAGATTTGCATGACAATGATGGCTTCAGAAGATTTTTAACAGTAGAAATTATATTGACCTTTGAAGGAAGAGGAAGAGGTAGTATGACTATGCTATGTTAAAAAGTCCTACAAAGGGTCTCCCGGCATAAACAGAATTAAGTGCAACAGGAAAACATCCTTAAGCCTCTATGAATAAGTGTTATATGTCCAGATAATAAAGCTGATGAAAACAGATCTTCTTTTAAATACCTTGACCTTAGGAATACTGAGCAGGGGAGGCTTCAGTGAAGAACAAGGGAGTGAGCGAGGCATTTAACAGATTAACATCTCATAAGCTTTACTTTTCATTATGCTGAATTTTGACCCTGAACTAGATTTGAAAGAAATGTGAAATGGATCCAAAAATCTTTATTCTCTCAGGCATGTGCTTCTGGAATGAATGGCAGAAAATGAGAGACAAGACTTTGCTTACAGATACTAAAGCAAAGCATTTTAACTTAGGAGAAGGTTAAGGAAAACTGTCTTGCTGATTAGCATGACCCTGGAGAAAGTAGCTTTGCCTTTTGCTCCCTAAATAGGCATTGGATAGACATGGAACTCAGTTCAGAAAGAAGGTTCTATTACCATCATTTTCTCTTCACACACAAAGCAAGAATTACTGTGCCCTCTTAGATTCCTGTAAAATGATACCAACAGTGTTTAAGAATTTCTCTTCACTTATTTGACAGTCTAGAATTTTTATATGAGAAGCTCATCAGGATCACCAGAAAATAATGTTCCAATATGGAAAAGGAAAAGTCAGAGAAATTTTTTCCAGCATACTACTTGAAGCAGTGAGCTCTTGCCTTCTTTTTCAAAAAAAAATCTACTTCAAACACTATTAATTTATTGCTCTTTTAAATTTATTTTTATTGGTTGGAAAAAACCTCACAGTTACAAGGAGGGAAGTCCTCCTTTCCTTTACTCTGGTCCTTCCTTATTCACCCACAAAGTGAACCTGCCTCAAATTGTCTCTTTTTCCTTCCACAAGGCAGAGGCAGTTTACTGTTTTTTGTAACTGGGTCCATTCAGAATAAACAATTGTTGAAACAGATGAGCCTATAAGCTTTTCTGTGCTACCGCTTTAGTTCAGTTCTGGCATGTGCTTTTGAAATGAATCTCTGACTTGTTACCATGATCTGTACTTTAGTTCTCAGCACAGAGCAATTTCTTTCAGATCACAAACTGAATTTCTTTTGGTTAAATGTGAAGTAGAAGGTGTGCTCTAACTGGTCAGCTGTGTTTACAGGCTTCCAAAATATCACAAATTTCTGTAATCTCAAAATCTGAAAAAAAATGTTACTTGTTTGGAAATCATCTCAGAAATGTTGATAATATTCTTCTGAAAACAAGCATAGTCATCCCACTGGGAAGTAAACCATCACTGCTTCAGGGACCATTGAAAATCTGTGAATGGGAAAGAGTGAAGAAACCATGAACACAAGTTGAACAACGTTTAAAGGCTAGCTTAACCTACATAATTCATTTTTTATTAACTTTTGTTTTAAAAGAAGGCACATATTTTTAATACCTTCCATTTTCCAAGAACAAAATATCAGTTTATCATTTTAGAAAAATATGAAGTTTTCATTAATAACCATAAAGCCTGTTTGCCATCTCAAAATATGGAAAAACTTAATAGAAAGAATGCAGCTGGATGTTTTGTGGGCACCATGAAAACATTCTCACAAAGGGCAGCATACTGTATCAAAGTACAGTGAAAATAAACTGGGTTCTTTGAATAGTTAGTCATTAAGAGAAAGTGCATATCCTCTGAAAGGACAAATATTTTACATTAATATTGACATACATTTTGCCAAATCACTATGGTACTTATAACATACTGCTACAGCATATTAGACCAACACCTAATAGTACTTCAGACTGGATTAGGACAGTTACACTGGAAATCACACCATCTACTGCCATATCAGATAAAGTTGAAAAGAAACAAAGATCAGTATTGGACAGTGTGTGGGAAGAAGATACTTCAATTCTGTTGAAATATTCTGGCTTCGGTTCAACATTTTCATCTTTCTTTCAACAAGTCATCTAATTTTCTGATTCTAAAGGCACAAGTTTTATGCTTGTGCCATTACAGCCAACAGTGGTTGACCCATGGCAGCAGCACCTACTAACAGACACAAATCATCTGTTTTAGAGCTCGATAAACCTTTTTTAATCAAAAGAGAATTCACGAAGAATTAATCTGTATGTGGGTTTATTGTGACCTGCAGATCTAACAGACCTAGGATAAGTGTGAATTAGACTCTGTTCAGAGAAAAGATAGTAAAATTATTACTATGTTTTTAATTGGTATGATAATATTATTTTTTCAAGTGCCTTTCCTGCATCTAATCAAATGCAAGTAACATTTTACATCACTAATTTTGAAAACAGACAAATAATGATCATTCAATGTGATTCTAATATTAGATACTACCCAGAGTCACCAAATATTGGTCTTTGGCATGGTACGCTTCTTGGATGAAATTTCTGCAGCAAATTTCAAAATGCTTTAAAAGAATTAATGTCATGTAATTAGTGTTCTAAAATTTAGTGAAAAAGCCGTGCATCATTATCACCTTTATGCAGACAGACTAGTTATTGGGCTCCCTGTAGGATGAAATAACTGGATGAAAGTAGGATGATTATGTTTTAATGGAAAAACACAAAGCACTAAGGCAGATTTTTTTAAGGTAGTTCCCTGTTGTTGATAGTTTAACATCAGGGGCTTGGATAGATTGAAAGAAAAACTTCTGATTTTCTTCGCTCTCAAATGTGAATCAGGCAATAACAAAAGTGAGCACATTTCTCCAGAGGACAAAGCTAAAATTATTAAAAGCATAAATACTGTTTGACTTAACTTAGTGACTGCATACATCAAGTCCAGGCAGGCTAAGGGTAAAAGATCCTTGAGATAGTTCAGAGCTTTGATCTTATTTTACAGAGACTAATTGATTTAAAATACATGCCATAGCTGCAGAATGAGTCAGATTCTATTTCATCATGGTTTTGAAGGACAAATCAGATGTCTCCTTATAATATTCTCTACCAGTAGAACTAGCATTTTCATCTCATTACTGTACAAGTTAAACTCAAATGTATTTAGCCAGTACAAAGAGAGAGAGGCATTTGTGACAATTGCAGTAATAGGAAGAATGAAATTTTCAAGCTGCTTGGCAAAGCATTCATGGCTTTGCAGCCTTAACTCAACTCTCAAAGGGCAGCACATCAGACTCTTTAGGTCACATGATTTAGAGCAGGTAGAGAAGACAACAAAAACAACAAATGAATTATGGCTAGAGCACAGAGTAGTTACTATATTATTTATTAGAACAGAGCAAATAATTCACAGCAAATACTCTCTGCTCAATAGATTTTATGCCTCTGGAATTACCGAATCAAACATTTCCTTGACAACATTTGTTGATTTAAAGTATGTTGGTCTGGGCTTTTTTGTGAATTGATAATAAGCAGTTCACTGTTTCCATAACTAGTTTGTTTAAAGATAATTCATTCACCTCTCCAGCACCCAGCACAGTATATGAGAAAAACACAACAAAAAACTTACCAGGAAAAGTTGAAATAAGTCTTAAAAGTTAGAACAGAAATCACTCAAATAATCATTTTTAATTTTACCTGAGACAGTAAAAATGGGATGTGCATTTCCTTACACCCATAGGATGCTTACCTGCTTCTGGATATTTGGTGATAAAGTACATACTATACCTTTTTTAAACATTTATACTTGTGATGTAATGCCTAAATGGTCCATTTTACTTCTGAAACCGATGGCATGTATATGGGCTTGAGGGTGGAGACAAAAGAATTACAAAGCCAAGAAACCTTTACCAACAACACCTTCTGCCAACAATCTTCCATTCAAACAAGCTCTGAGCTCAATGTCTGTCAAGTGAGTTAAAATGCTGGAGAGCTGTACAAAAACGTTTTCTTAGGTAGCTAGCTATAAAACATTCAAACTCCAGGATGCAGTGGGAAAGGAATCTTAGAAACCTATGCAATTTTGAGTACATGGACCTTCCTTTTTTTATTTGGACAGTTGCAAGCCTTAAATAAATTTTAAGCAACTGCTGGAATTGATGAAAAGTATTCTAAAAAATGTACAGACAAGCACGTTATTTGAAGGAAATATTTTTAAAGGAGAAAACATAGTTAGTGGATTTCAGTGTCACTCAGATCTTTGTCTCAGGGACTACTAGACTGATGTATGAAGGCTGTGAAGTATAGAAGTAATGTATCCATATAATAGATTATATTTACTACCTATTTACTATCATACTTGTTGAAAATAAGAAATGTTTTGTATGCTTCCCAAAATAAAAAGTATGGTTTAAATTTAAATAAAAGAATTTTAGAATTGATTTTTTCATTCAATTATAAGCTTTGTACTTTAACACTAGTAACCTGAACTGAAGTTTCACCTAATTCCACCTGCCTCCTCTAAGTTAGATAAATAACAGTGAAGAGTTAGGAAAATTTCCCATTTTTTCTTCGCTATATTTTTTAATAACAGGAGGAAATTCTTCATTTATAAAAAAGCATCATTGGAGCTGTGGATTTGGTGGGGAGATTAGGAAGGGACAAATTTGTCTTATTTTTAATGTAAAAGTGGTTAAGTGTACACCTGCAATCAGTAAATGCATAAGATATTTAAATCTCTTTAGCAGCTTTGCAACTAAATTGTAAAGAGCTTATTAAAAGTACAGCAAATAGCAGACAAGCACAGAATATTAAGTATTTCATAAATACCATTGTAATACTCTTTTTTAAATCATTGTAACTCCTATATGTGTAAACCCATTGCATAAAAATATTTGCCTATTTTCTAAATAATATTTAATTACCATGAAAGTGATCTTCCCTTTTCCCTTCCCTTCCCTTCCCTTCCCTTCCCTTCCCTTCCCTTCCCTTCCCTTCCCTTCCCTTCCCTTCCCTTCCCTTCCCTTCCCTTCCCTTCCCTTCCCTTCCCTTCCCTTCCCTTCCCTTCCCTTCCCTTCCCTTCCCTTCCCTTCCCTTCCCTTCCCTTCCCTTCCCTTCCCTTCCCTTCCCTTCCCTTCCCTTCCCTTCCCTTCCCTTCCCTTCCCACCCCGCCCCTGCCCCTGCCCCTTATCTTCACCCTAATTAAGCTAAGCAGGACATTACCCTACTTGTGTAGTAATTTTTCTATTATTCCAGAGACTATAAGGATTAATTATTCAACATGTCATAACGTTGTCTGTTTTCACCATCCTTCCCCTCTTCTCATCAAATCAACTTAACTTTTGGTAATGACATAACCTTATTTCACAGAATGTTTTAAAAGTAAATATCAGAGAAGAAAATGTGTGTCCATGAACACCCACGTGTTTGCACATTTGCTATATGAGGGAGCACAGACTTTATTCTAGCAGCTGTACGGGGCTAATATTCTTTTCTTTTAATATAGCCTCTGAACTCTCAATACTGAGCAGTTTAAAAAAATAAACAAACAAACAAATAATAAAAAAAAAAAAAGCCCAAGCCCCTCCCCAAAAACCCAAACCAAAAAACCCCCAAACAAACCTAGTATCCAGGGACCAGCTGCAGAATATAATGGATGGACTTACTTTTTACATTTTTAACCACATGGACTAGATGAATTATTTAGAAACCTTAAATATATAATGCTTTCAAAGCAGGGAAATGGACCAGGTTTCTAAAGATATTGCTTTCAAAATGCTATATGGAGAGCAAAGTATTAAATTTTTAAATATTCTGATCTTAATCTTTACATTACAGACTATCAGTGTATTGATTAGAGCAGCATGCTCTTTCTTCTAGTGAAGGCCATTTGAAGATATCACCAGCTCCCATTCTAGGAAATGCATTATTGTGTCTTTATCTTCTCACGTAATCAGAAACTCCCAGAGTTTGTTTTGTCACAGTTGGTGTTTTGTCAGCTTTTTAAAAGCATGATATGGGTTCTAATTTTCAGGAAGAATAGTCTTTTTGTTCAATTGTTAAAGGAATACGGAGATGTCTGGTTAACAGCAGCTTTAGATTTTGCAAAGCCAGAGATGTTGTTCCAGCTTTTCTCCGCACAACCTAGAAACTATATTCAAATGTTCATTTACTTAAGGGAGCAGAGAAACTGAGTTATCCTATAAATAAGTGAAGTGAATAGTAGAAGAGGGAGATGGAATTATCCTATTTGGGCAGATATAAAGAAATTTAGGATTTCATAGACACTGTAAAATATAGGGTTTACTGATTTATTTTTTCAGCACGGACCTTAAATTATTAATGTGAACCTACAAATTTCTAACATACGATTTATTTTCAAGTCATCTCCAACACCATGATTTATTTGTCAAAAAGATCTGGGAGAGTGTCAAGATGTCCACTTAAACTCTACATCCCTAGGTCAAAGTGCATGAAACCAAGAGTTCTGAAAAAGTTTTGTTTTTTTCATTTCATAGTGGTAAATTAGTGCTTATAAAAAAGGTATTCAACAGCTTTTATAGTGATATAAAAACAGCAAAATTAATTTGGAACTATACTGTAACTTCTATACAACACTGTAATTTTTTGTTTTCTCCTGCATTTCTAAAAAGTGGCTCAGCCATTGAAAATTGTAGATTCAGGTTAGAAATGAGAAAAACTTTCCCACAGTGAGTGAAGCACTGGAACAGACTGACTGGGGACTCCAGCACTGAAGATCTTTAAGAGCAGCCTAGACCACTCCTGTCAGGAGTAATAAAGCTGTAGTTGTTTCTGCTCTGGGGCAGAAGAACAGAAAAAATGATCTCCTGAGCCTTTTCTAGCCCCATCAAGATATTCTGGGACAGTGCCTCAATAAGACATATTTTTCAGTACCTTCTTAAATCTTTAATGTACTACAGAATGAATGGTATACGTTTCAAGAGGAAAGGAAAAATTCTGAAGTAATGTATTTTAGAAACCTTTCAAATGTAGTATTTTAAAACCCTTCCTTCCGTAATGATACAATTCTCTCTGGTTTAGAATAGAAGGGAAATATAATACAGGGTCATGCATGTTTCAGTCTTCCTCAAAAAAGTCTGAGCTGAAAAACTCTAGATATCTCTTTCCATTTAACTCTCTAAGAGGAAAAGAAAATGCATCAGAAGGATTTACTGATCTATCTTAGAACTTTTTTTATAATATCCATTGCTGTAGTTTAGCTATAGCCTGAAAACTATGCAAGATAAACATAGTATGAAAAGATTTAGAAACCAAAGAGGAAAGGCATAATGGAAAACCTGTCAGTAGCAGTATACTAAAAAGTGCAGGAAGCACCACTGTTCTGAACTTCTTGTCTCTTTGTCTTAAACTTCTTGAATTCAATTTCAATTCTAAAATATTTGAGAGCTGATTGACATTGGTATGGAGGGTCATATTCCTTCCAATAAAGATTATTAGGGAAAGTCTTTGAATAGAAAGAGTAAACATCATAAGAATTCCTTCCAGCTGAAGTCTCATCGTACATTGAAAAAATAATTATAAAGAACCTTCTACTTAATTAAAAACATAGGTAAAATACTGTGATTAGTCCGGTACAGATTTGGGCATGTTGGTGCAGAGTTGATCCTATTGAAGTCATTAACAAGATTCTCACTTCCTTCATTAGAGCCAGGATAAAATTTCTTCTTAATAGATCTGTATTCCACAGGGAAATGGATAAAAGAGGTAGACTAGCTGAGATTTCTGTCTAAAAGAAAACTTAATTAAAAAACAAAAAAATAGGAGAGGAAGAAATAAGAAAGAAATATTTGAAAATTAAGCAAAACTGAAGAAAATAATCCAAACATTGGAATTTGGAGTTTGTGAGCTTTACAATATAAATGAAATCCCAAATGTTGTAATATGTGTAGAAGTGAAACGAAACAAAACAAAGCAGGGACAATCCACAAGATAAATGAAATGCATATGCAAAAAACTTCTTCAGTGTATCAAATATTACATACAGTAAAACTCTATGGATTCATGCAGGAACCCCTGTAAGTGTTCAATTTGAACATCTGCTTGTGAAGAGCATGAAATATATCTCTGCATGCTATGGAACTTTGAAGAAGCACACAAGAGAATCCCAATGCCTTGTTTTCTTACATGATTCTAGTTTGATGATTGCCTCATCATTACCATAGCGCTGCTCAGCTATGCCAGACCATTGACTTGGTGTCTATACCCATTCATTCTCTACTAATTACTGTACGAATGCGAGTGAAATATAGAATATGCTGTCCCATTTTCATTCCTTGTCTGCAGCAGTAATGAGTGGAGGCTATACTTATTAAAAAGAGTTTTTAAGTTTTCAGTGTCCTGGTCATGCAATGCTGGAACATGTCCATGCAACTCTGTGGGACCAAATGAGATGCATTGCAGGGTCCTGAGGGAACCAGCAGATGTAGTTGCTAAGTCACTCTCCATCATATTTGAAAAGTCATGGCAGTCAGGTGAAGTTCCCAGTGAATGGAATGAATGATGAAATATTAGACCCATTTTTTAAAAAAAAGGGAAAAAGGGGAACCCTGAGAACTACCAGCCATTCAGCCTCATCTCTGTGCCTGCTAAGATCATGGAACAGATCCTCATGGAAACTATGTCAAAGCATGTGAATGAGAAGGAGGTGACTAGAGACAGCCAGCACGGCTTCACAAAGGGCAAATCACACCTGACTAATCTGGTGCCTTCTGTGATGGACTCTGTTGGTGGATAAGGCAAGAGTAACTGATGTCATCTACCTTGCCTTCCGTAAGGCCTTTGGCATGGTCTCACACAACATCCTCATTACTAAATTGGAGATATATGGGTTGGATGGATGGCCGATTTCATGGGTAAGGAATTGTCTGCATGATAACGTCCAAAGAGTTGCCGTCAACAGCTCAATGTCCAAGTGGAAACCAGTAACAAGTGGTGTTTCTCAGGGGTCCACAGTGGGACTGATACTATTCAATATCTTCATTAATGACATAGAGAGTGGGATTAAGTACACCAAGCGGAGCGGTACAGTTCCCGTGCTTGTGGGAAGGGATGCCCTCTAGAAGGACTTTGACAAGCTTGATGAGTGAGCCCATATGAACCTCATGAGGTTCAACAAGGCCAAGGGCAAGGGTCCTCCACCTGGGTTGGGGCAATCCCCAGTATCAGGACAAACTGGGCAAAGAATGCATTGAGAACTGCCCTGCAGGGAAGAAGGAGTTGGGGATACTGGTGGATGAAAATTTGGGTATGAGCTCACAATGTGTGCTTGCAGCCCAGAAAACCAATCCTATCTTGGGCTGCATCAAAAGAAGTGTGACCAGCAGGTCGAGGGAGGTGATTCCGTTCCTCTACACCACATTTGTGAGACCCTGCTTCGAGTTCTTTGTCCAGCTCCGGGGTCCCCAACATAAGAAGGACATGTTAGAGCAGGACCAGAGGAGGGCCACAAAGATGATCAGAGGACTGGAACATCTCTCCTGTGAAGAAAGTCTGAGAGAGTTGGGGTCGTTCAGCCTAGAGAAGAGAAGGTTTTGGGAAGACCCTATTGTTGCTTTTCAGTATGTAAATGAGGCTCATAAGAAAGATGGAGGGAAACTTTATACCAGGGCCTGTAGTGATGGAAGAAGGAGTAACAGTTTTAAACTAAAAGAAGGTAGATTTATATTAGATATAAGGAAGAAATTCTTTACTGTGAAGGTGGTGAGACATTGGAACAGGTTGCCCACAGAAGTTGTGGAATCCCTCTCCCTGGAATTGTTCAAGGTCAGGTTGGATGGGGCTTTGAGCAACCTGGTCTAGTGGAAGATGTCCTGCCCACAGCAGGAGGGTTGGATGAGGTGATATTTAATCATCCCTTTCAACCCAAGCCATTCTATGTTTCTATGATTTACCAGTTCATCCTAGTGTTAGCCCTTTACTTTACTTTTCTGATCTATTACATAGCGGTATGGTCCATTCTGTTCAGACAACAGAATAAGCCAAATTATTGGGAATAAAATACAGGGTTCAAGTTTTTCAAAGCTATATGATCTATAATTGGTGGTTTATAGCTACATTATTTTCAACTAGCAAACTTCAAAGAACAGAAACTTTTCAAAATATTGTCCTTTTGACCCTCATGTAAAGAAAGCAGATATTTCAGTATTGTAAATAGAAAGATAATTGTTTCAATATTCAACATTTGTTTCAATATTCAACATTTTTCTTATTATCAAATATATGACAATAAAACAGCTTGAGAACAATTTGTTGCGTATTTTTTATTTCCAAGGACACATTATTTTTTGTAATCTTGGTTTTATCTGTTTCTTACAGCAACTTTCTTACTATTTTCAAAGTTACTGCAAAATTAGAACATTATAATGACATTAAAAATCTAAATGTTTAATATATATAAAATTGAAAATTCCATGTAAAGCAGGATTTGTCAGTATGTGAACACCAAAATATATATGTTACAAATATGTTGTGATAGAACCATATTTGAGAAGACGTGGCACCCCGGTGAAGTTCCTGCTGACTGGAAGAGGGGAAATATAACCCCCATTTTTAAAAAGGGAAAAAAGGAAGACCCAAGGAACTACAGGCCAGTCAGTGTCAAATTTGTGCCCAGCAAAATCATGGTGCAGATCCTCCTGGAAGCTATGCTAGGGCACATGGAAAATAAGGAGGTGATTGGTGACAGCCAACACAGTTTCACTAAGGGCAAATTGTGCCTGACAAATTTGGTGGCCTTCTACGATGGGGTTACAGTGTTGGTGGATAAGGGAAGAGCAACTGACATCATCTGCCTGGACTTGTGCAAAGATTTTGACACTATTCCGTATGACATCCTTGTCTCTGAACTGGAGAGACATGGATTTGATGGATGGACCACTCAGTGGATAAGAAATTGGCTGGATGGTCACACTCAAAGAGTTGTGGTCAACAGCTCAATGTCCAAGTGGAGAGCAGTGACAAGTGGTGTTCCTCAGGGGTCGGTGTTGGGACTGGTGTTTAATATTTTTGTTGGTGACATGGACAGTGGGATTGAGTGCACCCTCAGCAAGTCCACCAATGACACCAAGCTGTGTGGTGCAGTCAATGAGCTGGAGGGAAGGGATGTGCCAGGCTTGAGACGTGGGCCTGTGCAAATCTCATGAAGTTCACCAAGGCCACGTGCAAGGTCCTGCACATGGGTAGAGGCAATCCCAAGCACAAACACAGCCTGGAAAATGAATGAATTGAGAGCAGCCCTGTGGAGAAGGACTTGGAGGTATTGGTGGATGGAAGACTGACCATGACCCAGCAATGTACATTTGCAGGCCAGAAATCCAACAGTATCCTGGCCTGCATCAAGACAAGTGTGGCCAGCAGGTTGAGGGAGGTAATTCTCCCCCTCTACTCTGCTCTCGTGAGACCCCACCTGCAGTGCTGTGTCCAGCTCTGGGGCCTCTAACATGAGAAAGACATGGACCTGTTGGAGCGGGTCCACAGGAGGGTCACGAAGATGATCAGGGGGATGGAGCACCTCCCTTATGAGGACAGGCTGAGAGAGTTGGGGTTGTTCAGCCTGGAGAAGAGAAGGCTCCAGGGAGACCTTATAGCGGCCTTCCAGTACTTCAAGGTGGCCTACAGGAAAGATAGGGAAGGACTTTTTTCCAGAGTGTAACAACAGAATGGGGGATATTGGTTTTAAACTGAAAGATGGTAGATTCAGTTTAGATAGAAGGAAGAAATTCTTTACTGTGAGGGTGGTGAGACACTGGCACAGGTTGCCCAGAGAGGCTGTGGCTGCCCCCTCCCTGGAAGTGTTCAAAACCAGGTTGGACGGGGCTTTGAGCAACCTGGTCTAGTGGAAGGTGTCCCTGCCTCATGTCAGGGGGTTGGAACTACATGATCTTTAAGGTCCCTTCCTACTCAAACCATTCTATGATTCTATAAAATATGAAAAAATAGCAAAAAATGCTAGTTATAAAGAAAATAAAGGTTAGTTATTGTATGTCTGACTCTGTGCTGAACCTTGGTTTTACAATTTATTTTTCTTTCTCCAAAAAGAGAAGAAATGAAAGCCTCTTGAAATAAAAACAAATATCTAAAAAAATGTCATTGGTATTGTTTATGTTGCATCATGTTTGCCAGGCTTCTTTTATTTACTTTTATTATCTTCTCTTACCTGTAACTCAGGTATAAATAAAATTATCAATATAATATATGCACTAAACAGTTTATTCTAACCTTGTTCCCTGAATGTAAGACAGAAGGAATCATTATGCTTATTTAATTTCTGGGAAGACTGTGTAAAGATACTTACAAATCACTGAATGTTGCCAGTAACAATTGGTTCTAAAAAGGTAAGTGAAATATCAAGGCACAATTTCAAATCTGAAGATTTCTATTAGTCCTGGATTAGACACAAACTTCCTAATTACCTTTCTCCTTTACTAACTTATTCAATCTCAGGTGCTTTTTGGAGGCTTATCAATGGAGATCCTTTTGCAATAGGACCAAAGATTTAAAGATAAAATCCATTCCAAAGAAGTATTTGAGTCAGCCATTACACATGTTCTATCTGAATTCACATGTGTATGTTTTAATGAATGGTCAGAGATAACAAAAAGTGAAATTTGTGTTGTTTTTCATCATCTTAGTCTTCAGCCAAATTCATGTTAAATTTAATACAGGAGTGTTGAAAATACAGATTGGACTTTTAAATCCGACTTCTGGGATGTTTTAGTCTCTTCTAAACATGTTACTGGAGATACCTGTGTCAATTGTTATTGGAACAGCAGCTCAAAATGAAAATAATTTGAATCCTGAATATGTCAGTGTCAGGCAAAAGATGTTGTTCACATACATTCTACTAGAGCAGGGAAAACACTGGTCTTTCTGAAACACTGTATTTGAGCTTGCTTAAATTTTTTGAGTGAAAAATATAGTATTCTATCTTTTGGAATATCATCCTGCAATCTGATTAAGAGCTAGCAAGGGTAAAACCCAACACAGGGGTACCCATTTCTGTCCTAGAACTTATAATAGCTTAATTCATACAACATGAACCACTAAAAATATTGTTGCTAATAAGAATCAGTATGACAAGATGCTAAACCTTCTTCACAAGGAGAAAATGTGCCTCCTAAATTTCATAAATGGGAAATCCTAACCAAGCCAGATCTCTCTCCATGATCCAATCTCCCCATCAGTAGAATGACAATAAAGCTCTCTCATTATTTTAAAGAGCTCTGACATGCACAACTTCAAAATAGTATTATTTCACTACAGTAATGTAGTTTTCTTATATTTGAAACTAAGTCATGTAAGAACAATGTTTGCCAAATCAGACAAAGGAAGTTTAGGATACTTTTGTCTTATAGATTTAGAACAATTTCTACTGCAGAGTTTATATCATTAATATTTTTGGAATGGGATCCACATGCTAATTTATTAAGTTCTTAAATTTCATAAGAAAATACATTCTAATTTCTAAAGTAATTTGTGCATAAAGTAACAGGCAATTGTTGCTTCAGGAGGCTAGGCTTATTCTGTGGTCAACAGAGATGACTTCTGCAGGAACAATAAGAAGAGAAGCCTTAGGTGTTCTGAATTATCCTCTGGAGGAGTCTCCTAGACATTCCACTGCTTTGCTTATGGGAGAGCTTGGCTTGTCAAGGAAGAATATGTTTGCAAGGAGAATTCACTGAGGCCAAACATCATTAATTTTAGTGTAAAGTAAGATGTTGCTCCATTTCCAACTGCTCTTTATTATACCTAGGTATATTTTATATATAGTTTTGAGTCCTCAGATAACAGTATTTAAGTCCCTACGTAACTCAAAAAAACCCCTGACAAACCCACAAGTGAAAAACCCACAATACCCAAACATTTTATTCCAAGAAAAAAATCAAGGTACCTCAATTGTATCAAACCAAATAGTTCATGTTTGACAGGAGTAGACTACCATGCAGTTATATAAATTTTTAACTTGTTATCTGGCCTTAAAACACTGTGTGGACTAAATGGAAGTTTAGGTGCATTTGCAGCAGCTTTATGTGCTGAGCAGAAGCAAAGTTTGGGTATAGCTGCTGATACTACTGCACATGCAATTCTGCCTTCCAAACCTTACTGTGCAAATCACCCTGCAGCAGTGTGGAGGACACCATGTGAAGTCAGGTGCTGCTCATGACTAATTGGGTTAGCAGTAAATACAGCAGTCTAAGCAGTGAGAAGTAACAGACATAGCATTTTTCAAGCACTTATCTCAGAATTTACAGCAGTTTATTGTGAAGCTTGTCGTTTATGCTAATGGCAGTGTTTTGTTCTGAAATGTTTCAGGGTATTTTTCTCTTGGCATGAAAAAGATCATTTTGACACATACTTGCAAATTGTTTTGTGATTTCAAAATGTAATCAGAAGCAGCATTTTCATTTTTCTATGTATATCAAAGGTAGCTTCAAAGAGAGTTTATATAATAAAATGTGATGAGGAGCTTAAAAAAGAGAGAGATGGCAATTAACCACTCAAACAACAGGTGTAAGGCTGTGGTGGATGAAGTTTTAACTCACTGAAGTGTCTCAAACAGTGACAACTTTTTAAAAATTATTCTTCAGCCCAATTATATGAGATTGCCATGATACTCAAAGCATAAGAGGCAATTGTATGACTTATATTAAACATGAATTCAAACAAATCACTTAAAAGAGTTTCTTCTGACCTTAAAACCTTTGAATGATATAAAAATGATATCATACATTTATGTATGTAAATGCAATGAATTTTATTCTGTAGGACTGAATGAATCCATTAGCTTGCCCAATTTTAATGTGTCAAAAATTTATTCTCAAAACAATTCTGCTATGTTCCTGAAACTGCTTTAGTAGTGCTACACAAAGTTGTACTACTATTCTGATCTGTACAGGTTTTTTAACAGGAGTTTCTTTTGGTACAAAAAATGCAAACAAAAATTGAGAAATTATTGCATATTCATCCAACAAGGAAAAAGATTTTGTAATAGTAATTTTTATCAGCATATATCATACCCATATTAACCTAAGTCTTCTAAAATACATGCAAGCATATTCTAAAATGTCTTTAAATCTTGAGCATGTTAAGCATATCTAGAAAAAAGACAAAGCTTGACTCATAAAATACAACAGTGTCTGAGTGGTGAAGATGGGTAGCACCTGAGATACCCATCTTCTCTCCAGCACTGTACTTCAGATTGAAATTGCTGCTTTTTTTCACCATAGAGATGAAACAGCACAGATGAAACATGAACCACCCACTGCCAGAAAACAAAACCGGGATTAGCTCAAACTCAGCTAACTCAGACTGTTAGTGGACATACAGAATAATTTATATTTTCAGCCTTCATCTGAATCTTATGATTCCAAGAGGAACAAAAATAATTCTGAAATTTGCTGGAAGGAAATAACAGCAGCAAGACTTATCTTAGTCTACTTTTCCATCTGACCAGAAGTAAGATATGTTAGATTCCTTCCTTCTCTCTTTTTTTTCTGTGAGTCCAACCAAATTGTGAATATTTCTGATTATTTACAAATAATAATCTATAACTATTATTTATAAATAGTTTATAAGTACAACACAACTGTATATGAGATGTAAACCAGAGACAAAATCTATGGTTATCTTAATTAAAAATAAAAATAAAATTGAACTGTATTAACTAGCTGAGTACTACAGAAGTGCTAAGGATGGCAATGACATAGTTAATGAAAAAAAAGCTTGTTTATATTGGTTTTGGTTTTTTCTTTTCTTAAAAAAGAAAATGCAATATAATAAAAAAGGATGGGAAGAATTCTCTTATACTTCATATACTGTATCCCAGAATTGTTAAGTAATAATAAATATATAGGTTGAATATGTACATATCAACATGACTTGTATGTTTGACCTTTAGTTTACAGTGCCGAAGTCCACAATCTTTGTTTCTGAATAAGAGACACAAATCAGAAAATACCAATTTTGAGTCTCAAAATATGAAGATATGGTAATGAAATATATTCACATACAAAAAAAGTTTTTCCTTCCCCCATTCTGCCAGGAGAATCATACCAAAATATTTCACCTTTCATATGCACAAATTGAATCAAAGTGGTTTCGTTTTCTGAATAAATCTGAAATCTCCATTTATATATTGTTTAGACCTAAAATTATCTACCGAACTGTTAATGAGCCTAATGAGGTTTGTGGTGCAGACAACTTCAGAGTCATGCTCTCCTTCATGATTAGGGCTCTCTAGAAAGAATCTCTGTGGGGAAAATGAGCCTGGGTCATAACATAAGGTTCTCATGACTACATTGTCTCCTGGCAGATGTATTTCAGGTATAAGGGGAAGTGAATGCAGCCTAACAGAAATTACAGATTCTGTGTACCAACCACAGTTCCAATAATGCACAGAAGCATAACAGATAAACATCTCACTGAGCCAAAAATAAATTTGTTGAGACATCACTAAATGAAACATTTAAAAACAATTTTCCTATGAAAAAATAATTATTTCAACTTGCACTGATAATGGACAAAAACAAATGTAGAAAAATCATATTTTTCACCAAAGAGACACTCCAAGTTTCTGCTTCCTGTGGGCAGAGCACAGCAATGCTCATTTTTACTCTTCGTGCAAGGCACAACTGAAGCCCTATCTGTAAGCTCTGTTGCACCTCTAGCATGCAGAATTTACACATTCAGCAGGCTATGTATTTCATCAGACTGAGTTTAAAATTACTACCTTAGAAAGACAACCAGGTAACATGGCTAAAAGCTACATTCTGTAACTGGTTATCCTTTCTGAATAGCAAATGAAGTAAGATTTTTTTTTTTTTTTTTTTTTTAATGCAGTGTATTTGATTCAGTAGTCACTGTACAAAAAATGGCTTTCAATGTAGCATGCATTATTTTTCACATTAAGTTTCAGGAGACCGTGGGATGAATTAAATTTTCTGAGGTCTCCATAAATATGAGAAGTAGCAAAAATAAAAAAAAATAATTTTTAATAACAGAATCTGGGATGGTTTAGTACTATAAGTTATCATGGAAAATATATTAATAAAATGTGATAATAAAATAAATTCCAATTCTGGGAATTTTCAGTCAAAATATATTTTGAAAGAAAAATAGTAAATATGACAGAGTAATTTATGATATTGTGATTTACTTACAATAATTTTTTAAAAAAGTACAATGGGAGTTCTGCCTGAAAATTTCATGTCCTTGTATAATGTATTTAAACAGTTGACACCTACCCACACACCCTCTTAGTGGGTGTTGTGGGTTCATGAGACACAGGAACTGATTTAAAATTAAGGGATTGATAAAAAAGAGGTCTGCTCTTTTCTGCTGTGTCTTTACAATGTTTTTTTACTGTATTTAACAGAATTTATTTATGCCCTGCATTTTGCTGATACGGTATCATAATGGGACGGTTCTGCATTCAAAAGCAAATATAATTCTGTGTGAACCAATTCTTTGAGCAATTGATGGGCAACTGAAAGAAGAAAACACTTGACAACTGCTGGGTGAATCACCTGTAAACGGTGCTAGTTCAAGGGCTCTGTTATGCCATGTGCCCCTTTGTTCTCTTCCAGACAGAGCTGAGAGCAGATAACAAGCCGAAACTGTTAGCTCAAATGATATTCATAGCCTGCTATTTTGTTCCTCTGTATTAAAGACACAAAATAAAAATTGTCTTGAAGAAAATGAAACTCAATAAGAAAAAGCCCAGCAAAATGGTACACATATTTATAACCAGACAACGAGGTGTATAGTATAATGCATTACAGTTTCACAAACAATCGATACAAATGATTGGATATAAAATTACTTTTTGATTACCACTGTGAAAACACAAGCTGCTCAAGTCATTCCTCACACCACTATTGATTTTACTCCACTTTTTCTATTGCATTTTTAAAGCATTTCATGTCAATTCTTAAGTCTCCATTCTACTGCTAAATGCTAAGCAAATTCACAAAGGAGAAACCTGGAAGTTTTGAGGGTGGAGAGTTCTAAATATTCTTTTTCCTCCTTTAATCTCCGCACTCTTTTACCACAGCTTGTTGAAGACTGAAACATATTTTCATACTCAGACTACACATAGGAACTAACAGTATTTTTCTAACCTTTTAACCTCTTCATTTATCTCATGTTATTAGCCTTTACCACACTGCAGCAGCTTTCTATCATATGGTACTTTGCTCCCTGCTTGTTCCCATAGCAATGGTCAGGTCATCTGTCAAATGACAGAACAATATACTATAGTCATCTCTCAAAGCTGGTAAGTGGGTTCTTTTATTTTTCATTTGTCAAGTTGTCAAATACTCAGCAACAAGTATGGTACTTCTGCCTCTCTTCTGTTCCTGAGAGGTGAAATAGGAAACTTAAGGACCACGACAAGGACAAACCTAGGAACATTCTTGCTGTTGTATTCACTTTTTTTTCTCAATGAACTGAGCTTTGTAAGGTATAA
The DNA here is from genome assembly GCF_031877795.1 of Strix aluco. Taxonomy (NCBI): domain Eukaryota; kingdom Metazoa; phylum Chordata; class Aves; order Strigiformes; family Strigidae; genus Strix; species Strix aluco. Next base: position 21,316,131 of record NC_133971.1, read on the forward strand.
AAAGTTAGTTTCAATTTAGGGTTAGATGTGGAATTAGCTGTTTTGAATATAATGTGATACAAATTTCTCCCAGTCCTATGTGGTGAGACTAGTGTATGCATTTTATTTTCTCCATTATCTTGACTGTGCCAGTATTTCTATGCTGTTGCAGTTCTGATGCTCTCTTTGATGAACGTCTGCATTTACAATGTATGTTTGACAGCATATGGCTGAAAAAATATGTATGGATATCCATACGAAGAAAGTATCAGTTAGCACAATATTGGAAACCTCTCTTGGAATGAAATAGAATAACTGTTTAGCAAGCATCAGCACAATGTCCAGACTAACAGTGAGAAGAAATACTGAACACAGTTAAAAGTTCAAGGGAACAACTTTTGTAGTTAGAGTGTCATTACTATGAAGACCACGACTCAAAGGTAGTGGTCCTAGTCTTGCAAGACAATGAATTACATGATGATGACAATGAGAAAAAATTCAGTTTCGGAAGTAATGAGAAAGAGAAGGATGCATAAGAAAGCCATCTGAAACCTATGGACTAATTTTTGATGGAAAACTTCATCAAAAATGGCATTGTATGCAACAGCTCTGCTGACGATGTGAATTACATCTTCTACCCAGAGATTAAACACACAAAGAACACTGAACCTCAGGTTACCCTAAATTGGATACTAGTGTAAAGTGGACACTGTTAAGAAAATGTTGGGTAATATCCAACCATAAAACAAGATGAAAAAAAGCTTTATTGCTTTTTTGCAAGGTGTAACATCGATCTTAACTTCTCGGATGCTTGAAAAAGAATATAATCATCAAAGTTTTGGTATTGACATTCGCATAGGAGCCTCCAGAGCAGAATAAGAAATAAGAATACTAATCTGACCATTGATTTGCCAGGTTCTGACTAACAGAAACTTCACATTTACACAATTTTACTTATTCAGCTTTCTACTAGGTAGAGGATTTTACAGAAAACACAGCATTAAATTAGAAATATGAGAAAATATTTGCAATCTATAATGAACACTAAAAGTTGATGCAGTAAATTAACTTCAGACAGATTTCCTATATTTAAAGAATAAATATAAGGAACATAAGAAAAATTACTTAAACTGACAGAGTGTTTTTATAGCGTACATAAAGTAATAGCAAAATATGGTCATTTTACTTCAGTGTTTATAGCAAAATTACTTCAAAGGAATGTCAGGTCAACTTTTCTTAAATTTAGCCATACATTTTATGAAAAGTAACCAACATTTTAATTTGAATAACACAGTCTGAATAACAGTAGCACAGTTGACCACACTTGGATTACATTAGCGCAGTCCATGTCGATTCAACATTCAGTAATAGTCAGTAATTGTTGACTATTTGGCTAATGTCCAAACCATGTAAAAGATAAACGCAACCAAGTCCTTGGTTATATCTTCCCCAGAATTCCTCTGCTGGCTAAGGCTATGACATTAGCAAGTCTCAGTGGTTTTGTTATACTTCTAGTTAAGATGATCAAGGAAATAACTATTAGCTTAAACCTTAGACCTGAATCCTTCTTCTTCATAAAAAGTTCACATTATGACTGTCAAGGGATTGCCATATTATCGTTGCCATTTATATCAAATTGCATATTTTTCAAAGGGTTATTCAGGAATTAGCTCATGAAATGATCAGTCTTCAACTATATAGTGACCAGCTGTTCTAACAGACATGTAAAGCCCACATCCCCTCATTCCTAACACTATTACATAAAGAAAAAACCAACCCCCACATTCTTGTTCATGTTTAAGAAAACATCTAAAAGCCCTGAAACTAATTGTTGTCTGCATTAGGGGGTTTGTTTATCTCATCATGATAGGACAAAGGCAAAGAATTGTTTTCCTCACCATTTATCAGAGTAGATTCAAGTCTTTCTAAAAGATGTTGTTAATTAGAGATTATCCTAAATCATACAGTACAAGACATATTAGTGCATTCAGATGTATCTATGGCAGCTTCTATTATGGGTTTTGGAAAAGTTTGTTCATTAGAAAATGCAGAAATTTTTTACTGTAAGAACTTTATATGGCCTTATCCTCTTGACCCCTCATAAAAATCTGATGATCAATAAGATTTTTGATAACATATTATTCCTATTTATAACACTACATACTTAATTCACTTGTTTGCTTCTTGTTTCTGAGTGATGTTTTACTTAGCAGTGTTTTTAAAGAGAAAGAAATTACTGAATTCATGTGCTGATGGGTGTTTTACATACTATAATTACAAACAGGTATTTAACATGCATATGAATTGCACCAAATTGAAGTCAGAAGACAAAATTAGAGATGCATGCAGGTAATAGAAATAAGCTTTATTTCATCACTTAGAATACATTCTTTACCTGCAGATCTTAAATTTCTGATCTGTAAGAATAGACAGTATGTTTTCAGCTTGTGCAGCTTGCAAAAATACTTCTTTTTTTTTTTTTTTTTTTTTTTTTTTAATCCAAGATTATATACTTAATTCTCATTACTTTCTTGATCACTTCTGCAAGCTTAACATTAAGCTTTGGTTAAAGGTGCAATATTTTTTGGTGCTCATTTGTGTTGGAATTTTCAGTCTTTTGATCTCTGTCCTGCAGTAATAATCCACTAATAATCATAGTATCATAGAATTCCAGGTTGGAAGGGACCTCAAGGATCATCTGGTCCAACCTTTCTTGGCAAAAGCACAGTCTAGACAAGATGTTCCAGCTGAACAATCTTCAGGGTAATTTGAAATGAATGTTTATAGATTCTGTGAGAGAAAACACTTATTACTAAAAATAAAAGATTCTTCACCATTTTGATTTCAGTTTAGTTTTTCTAATGAGTAGTTAATTACGGACTATGCAACAAAATATATTTTTCAGAAGAAAATAATACTTCACATGGATTTTGTATAAAGTACCTACCTGTAGCACTCAACTACACTTTTGCTATGAACAGTTTTCCATCCTGATTGAAAAAGTTAGTGTTGAATTTAACAGGGATGAGAAACATAGTTTCTAAGAAAACTAAAACATTCTCAGGCAGTAAAACTGTATCACCAGAACAGAGGACATAACTGGTTACTTTATTAAAATGAATAGATGTTGTCACATAAAAGATTTTCTTTCCTACCCTTGTCATATCTGATGCTTCAGAGGCATGGACAAATGGAGACGTGACAGAAGAGAACAAAGAAGATGACTGGATACCATGATAACAAGGCCTATGGCAAAAGACTGAAAAAGTGACCATTGTCTACTCTCATACCAGAGAAGACTGAGAGAATGTGTGATTACAGTCCTCAGCTCAGAAGGTGAGCTGCCTCAAAAACAGGAAGAATCAGCTGTTTCCTATGACCACAGGGTGTGCATCAAAAGGCAATAGGCTTAAATTGCACAGGATAAGGTTTGAGTGGGTGAACAAATAAAATTTTATTATGTTGGGGGAGTTAAGTACAGGAGATTTCACAACTTGCCAGGCAAAGCTGTGCAATCTTATCCCTGGAAATGTTATACACAGGCTAGACAGCTCTCAAAAACTTTGTCACTATTTTTTCCTGGTGGAAGGAGAGTGAACTAGAAATTACCCTCTGTTTTGCTCAGGAAACCACATGAGAGCTTATATGCTGTGAAGTTAGGGAGACCAAATCACCATTGCTTTCGGGAATGTTGTCATTTGCTATTTTTTCTTCCCCATATTAAGAAGAGACACTGAATTGTATTAACATAAAGCTGAACCTACAGTATTCATTACCAGTTCACATCTAATAAACTGGTGCTTGTATTTAACCTAAAATAATCTCATGACTTGTGTATTTTTACTGTTGTTAGTGGATACTTTTGTCATTTTTCTTCATATTCAGTAGTGTTCTGTAGCACTTTTTTTTTATTTCCTCTGTTAAGCTGGAGACAGACATGCATTCTTGGTCTGACAGCTGTGTGTAGTGGCATTATAGTTCAGTATTATCTTCATTCATAGTTTATACATCATTTGCCATTGTAAAAGAGGAGTGGGATCTCATTATCAAAAATCTTGCTTATTTCTTTCATGATCCTTATTTATACTTAGTTAATTTTTCAAGCAAACATAATGATGCAAAAATTCAGGTTGTTTGTAATCATAGTATCTCTAATAGCTGAAGCAGTAGCTGTGAATAAAAGAACACTTTTGAGAACACAACTAAAAATAGAATGAATCTAGCATTAGAAGATCATTTATTAAAATATTCAATAAATACTTAACAAACACGAAGTATGCAGGGAACATTCAGAGCCTTCTCTCCCTCCTTCTCTTAATAAAACCTGAGGGCATTTATCACCTTTTGGTCATTTAATACTTTTACCTGTTCCAATATCTGATCAAAAGTTGCGACAAGGAAATCTGTATTTTTCTCTGACACTAGATTTACAGTGATAGATGGTAGACCAGAAGTGAAAGTGTAGTGTAATTATTTCTTTCACATTAACAGAGTTACCAGTTACAATCAAAGCAAAGTGCTTGTCACATCCAGTGCAACATGAGCCCTCTGTGTCACTGATCACACCACTGTGCTGCCAGTCAGTATCAAGTTGAAAGTCAGCCACAGAGAACCACATTAGACAAATGGATAAAGTCATGTTTCTAGAATACTGCATACTTAGAAATAACACAGATCCGTAGTTTTCATATGTATGGATATGTGTGATACTATTATACATCCATGATAATGCTTGCTTCTCCTGTTTTGCATTGTACATATTGCTTTCCTTTTGCATCCTAATTTTACAAACTTGAATGCTGAGGTCCCTCCATAGGTATAATGAAATCTGCTAATAAATCTCAAAATCTCTTCAAGTAAGCAGTCCTCCTGGAGACTCAGGTCTCTCTCCCTTGACTTTAGTAGAGACAAAATAAGATTTGTGCTCTGACAGAGCAAGCATTTACTTTATGAGAAAGCATATTAGTGTAGGCATGTCTCAACATAATGTGCACCAAAATCTGAGATTATGACTAATTTGTTCTGCTATTAAGTGAATGATGAAATTATTTGGGTACATAGATATGGAGCATTGGGCTCTTTAGGAATTACATGTAGTTGTCTCATCCTAAGTCTGTGAAAGTCTGAGACCTTTTAGTGTAGAAAATTATATTTCAGGAAAGACTGGGGTTTGCATAGAGAAGACTCTGAGAAACAGGAATTCTGCAACAACCTCCTGAGAGTACAGGACTATGAACTCACACAATTTCTGCAGTCTCTTTACCTTTGCCTGATATCCTCTCAGTACAGGATGTAGAGGTAATGGAAGTGGAAGAGGGAAGACAATGCTTGTTTGGGAAGCTGTTTTGATTAAAGCACGCAGAATTGTGTTTCACGGTCAAGTCTTGGCAGTGAATCTTTATAAAGCAAACAACTGTACAAAAAATAAGAAAATAACGTAGATCTAAGTATGTCATCTTTCAGATATGTTTGGACAAGTATTGAATAGTGGTGTGCATTAGCTCTTCCAGTCTACTGTTTAATGACCAAAGCAATGATAGTTCATTAAATTGAAGTTCCAGTAGAAAATCTCAGGCCTTGAATGAGGCTGTAAAGCCTGCAGAATTGTATTAGATGTACACTGGTTTCAATGCAGGTGTTTATTTAGGCTGCTGTACAAAAAACCTAAGTGCTGGGCCTGTGTTAGGCTGCAGCTTTTGCTGCAGGTTACCTCCCCAAGACATGTACAGTCTATGAACACATTAGAGAACATTGATCCAAACACCTCATACAACCTAAGTGAGTAAGTGGAGCTGCAGCTGATATGTTCCAGGATTACGGATTCCGCACAGTATTTTCCACATGTTGGATTCACCTGTTGGGAACAGGATGGTCATGTTTCCACTCAGGATTTATATTTAATGTTAGATCTGCTACATATCCTGAAGCTCATCAGGACATGTCCATAATAACTGCTGGTACTACCACAGGCAAGCTGATAAACCTCCAGGACACCCAGACAGCATAGACAATTCTTTTCAGTTCAGCAACACAGAATTTACAGTCAGAAAAAGAACATGATATATCACATGTTCTTTTTTAGTTAAAGGAAGAGGGAGATGAAAAATTAGAGTCCCACTACAGTGCTAACTATGCCTCGGGCCTTCTCATTTCGCTTGTAGCTATTATTGGGAAGAATAAGATCAGCCAACACTTGGAAATTTTGTCACCTCATACTCCTGTATTCCTTGGTGAATCTTTTCCCCAATTACTGAAAAATCCTTATTGGAAGACTAAAACTATTAGAAACAGTACTCAATTTTGCATTGTGCTCATCAAACAAATACTTTGGCACGTATTGTGTAGCTCTTACAATAATAAGGGTTCCTCCCTTTTCTGTTTGTCCATTACTAACTGGCTATGTTTGGCTGGTTTAACCTGGATTATCCCTGAATGAGATAGATGAACTACTTCAGAATTTGGAACTTCAATACTTCTGTCTCAGTTGAGTCTATTAGCTCTAGCTCTATTAGATCTTCACAAATAAAAAAAAATCAAGGATTTTTTTTTTTTTTTAAAGGAAAAAAGTGAGACTGGAGAGACCAGATAGGGAATGACCCCAAAAAGTATCAAGGGAGCAAAGCTCAGGTTTGTGAAAATATTTATTAAATAATGATTAAGCATCCTTTTACTCCAGGTGTGGTCTGACTGCTCTTATTATGGAGATACCACTATTTTGCCCAAAATTCTACCAGATTTCAAAGTGAGAACTGGTGTTCAAGAAGTTTAAGAGAGAAAAAGTAGATTGTGTGTTAAGTAGTCCTTTACCTGATTTGCCTTTTCTTTAATGTGAGAACAGAACACTCTGCATAGATGTGCTATTCTAACTCAAGTGGATCAAAAAGACAAAAAGGCTATGTCAAAATTTTTCAGTCACAAGAAAAGGCAATAGAATCCTGCTGCAGCCTAGCCAGTGGGGAAACCAGACATCAGTGAAACTCTTCTTTGGCACTGAACCAACTGAAAGGAAATAAAAGATGGTATTTTTTAACTGAGTGGAAGTATTTTCAACTTTTAACATGAATGTCAGTAATCTCAACAAATAAACTCTGTATTATTCTTTCAGAGGAAGCTTAAATTCTCTTTTCTAATTACAGGAATCTGTTATACGCTATATTCAGGCTACCTAACCACACTTTTCCAAAGTGAACTACTACTGGAATGCAAAATGAACAGAAATTATATTTATTTATTAAGCTAAGCAAGGAATTATGTCTAGTATATAGCAAAGAATTTAATTTATTGTAGATAGCAAATAAATTTTAAAGACACTTGAAATTGCTCCAAGGTAAATGATAATTCAATCATTAAATCAATTACTTCCTTGCTTATTGTGAGAAAAATTTGGTTACCAAAATTATGACAGGTTTATGAAGTAAATGCAGTTTAATCTAAAAACTTCAAACTATATAGATCTGTGGCTTTGCTGAGGTCACCTGTACAAGGACTGGAATTAGTATAATGAATCAAGACATGAAACAAATCTTGGTTTAATATTTTTCAGCAGCTAAGTCATCATTTTTTAAGTGGATTTCAGCTTTTGAGGTAAGACTGTATACCTACTGTATGGAATATGATTTTATATATCAGTTACAAGAGAAGCAGTGTGAGTTGCTGAATAAGACACTCGCTGAGCTAGGAAGATCTACCATTAACTGTATTGTGGAACTGCATATTAAATATCAGTCATCATCTCTTTGTGCTACTGTTTCCATTCATAGTTTTGTCTGTCTTGCCTGTTCAGATTTGAAGCTGAGGTTGCATGTACTGGCAGGGACGGCAGCACACAGAGTAAAACCTTGATCTTGACAGCCATTGAATGGATTATTTAATGTTGATTCTTGTATAAATACAGATATATTTAGATAACATGTAAATAAATATAGATACACATATCTAATATATTTATTGGATATATCTTATTTACTTCATATATGTGATATGATATATATTATACATATTTAATACATATCACTATACGATTTATAAAGTTCAGCCTGCTACTCATACAACATAAAAAGGAACACACCTTGACTCAATCAACAGAGAATCTGAGTTTTATTCTTAATAATCCATTATAATACAATGCCCAGGTAAATTGTTATATAATTCTATCAGTTTATAAGAATGTTTCCCAATTATATACTGTAGGCAGGGAAAATATTTTTTTTTTTTTTGTCATCAGATTGAATCAAACAGATAGCTAGTGTGAATTTTTGTCATTTTAGACCCCATTGTTTCTTAGTGAAAAAATGTCTAGTGGACTATAAAAAGTCTAAAGACCTTGACAGATCAAACTCAAATTTGCAAACAGTCTGAGATATTTTCCTTGATTTTAGTTTCATTCTCTGTTCTTCTCATCTTGTCCCTACTGTCCTTTCAAAAAAACTATTAAAATAGACTATTTTTCAAATTTATATACTATTTTAAATTTTATCCTTTGCCAAATCTCCCCAAAGTTTTAAATCCAGTTACAAAACTATCCAGCAATTCCATTATTGCTACAGACCTTACTATTCCCAATATTTTAACAATTTATTTTCTGTACTATGTAACCTATAAGTCATAATTGACATTATGATTGTATTGTAATCAGAAATTAACATATTTCTGGCTTAAATTGTCATTTATAGCAACCAATTGTAGTAATGAATTTCTATATATTCTTGGTTAGTTTGTGACCAGACATTTGCATTTGCATCTTTTTTGCCCTCTATTTAATAATTTTTCATGGTGTTATTCCAGTTCCATTAGTGTTTTAGCCTCTAATGAAATCCATTAATCAACTTTTTGTATTCTTCTGTATCATTCTTCATTTTCACAATAAATTCCACTGTCTATAAAATCTCTTCCACTTTTGACTTGTTGATGAATATACTCATTACTTCAGGCCTTACCTGAAAGCAACAGCTAGCACTCAATTCATCTGAAATCTACACGAATACCCAATGAATCTTCCAGAGAAACTGCTTTGGATAAACCTTTCCAAGCCAACATGATTTCTATGGTATTTGGTAAAGTAGACAAAGTTAATACTCTTCATTAGCATTTGTTTTCTAGCAAAATTTGTTAGGACCTGGTACAACAATGGGATACCAAAAGATCTGCCCATATTGAAGTCTTTTTTGACAGAAATTAATATTTTGTCTGCAGGCAAAAATTCTTCCACCTATGCAGAATGATGGTCAAAACTATTTTATATTTTTTTCTCCCTTAAAAAAGATGCAAAAATTCTGCTTCACTGTACAGTGTTTCCCCAGGGAACTCTCCTTCCTTTTGTCCATATGTTTTGTCCTGATGCTAGATTTTAAAATCCACTTAGTTGGGCAAAGGTATAGTCTTCAGCAGGTTTACTTTAGACAACCAAGTAGTGTAAATAAAAACAATTCTAACAGCCATCACTTGCACCACAGAGCTCCAAGGGAGAAAATACACATTCCTGTGTGTAAGAGCTCATCCAACACAACAGTCTGTCCATGGCTGTGAGATCTGTTGAGTCCTTTATGCTGTGAGCCTGACGATCATGAGTTGCTCTCTGCAGCCATTTTGTAACAGTAATGCCTCCTGTGGATTCTCCCACATTCAAAACCACACATCCATGGGCCTTTGCGCTGCTTTCCACCCTTGTTTCCGGACACATCCCATAGAACTCCTCCAAATGTCGGATATCCTTATCTCCTGATGGCATGCTAGTGCTGTCCTCTGCAGCATTTGGGATAGCAGGCGTGTGTACCTGTGCGTATCCCCCTTTTTCATGATGTTACTTTTCTTGGAAATATATTTTAGGTCTTGAATTCATGTTGGCAATTACCTGTTCCACAAAAGAAAATAAAACCTTAAGAGAGCAATGCAGAAACCACTTGCTTCTCGCTGACATACAAATAACATTTATAGAACTATCCTTATGTCCTACAGCCAGTTGTACAATTAACATTTTCTTCCCCAGTTACTACTTCTAGCAAAAGTTTCCTTGAAAAAAGTCTTTTTTGGGAGCTTTACCTTTCTACTTGCTGAAGACTATTCATGGCTCTGCTAGGAGGTATATTTGGGTAAACATGGTATCTTATTATTTAATGACTTCTCTTGTGTTTCCATTATTGTATTAATTACAATCTAAGCACATAACCTAGCCACATTATTGATTTTTCTAATTATCTAACATTGATTTGTTTTAGCTAGCGATATGATTCCTGCTATTACTGATTGTAAATAATCTTATGTATTAAAATACAGACTTCCTCTGAGGCAAAGGCTGATGTTATGTAGAGCTAGTGATGTATAAAAACCAATATATTTAATCTAGACCTTTCAAAAGGAAAGACATTTTCCCCCATGTCTGTTTCCCGGAAGGTCCTGAGCAGCTCAAGCTGCTTTTCATATAAGATGATTAATACCATGTAATGGTGTCTTCTGCTTTGTCCCATAACTTCCCAATCGGTCATGAGAAATCCAAAATCAAATGGGCTTCTCAGAAGTAGTGAGTGTCCTCATGAAATTAATGAAACAAGGCAGGAAACAGGCTGGTTTAAGAACATTGGAAAAAATTCCCTGCAGCACATGAAGGATGACCTGATTATGGGCTTAAAACTTGGATCCTCAAGGAGGAACTCTACACTCCAGTACTTATCTGTGCCTTCCTACTCAGAGATACAGAAGAACCTCCACACTTAAAAAGGCTGGCAAAAATTGTATGAGAAATTGCAGAAGAGTGTGAGATGCCCATAGAGAATTAACATACTCTCATTCATTATGCAGCTCTAAAACTAGCAGCCTGACCAGATCTTCACTCTTCCCTCAGCCCTATTAATTTCCAGTTTTTACCTCACCCTGTATTTTCAGTAGAATAATTTTTTATCCCTTATCTCCAACACTCCAGATTTTTGAGCTGATGGAGGGTGCAGGTATACTAAATGAAATCCTGTCCAAGTTTTCAATATATTTTCTTTAGAAGTTTTAACTAAAAATTTAATTTCTTGCACTAGTGTTAGTTAGGCTAAATCCATACCACATATACAGCTGGAGTTTGAAACTTGTAGTGTTATGTGTTCTGATCTGAAATTAATAACTGATTTTTTTTCCATTTATAATAGCACAGATTTATATTTGTAGAAGAATGTATCTAATTTGTATTTCTATATAATAGATATTTTTTGTGTTAAAAAACCTGTGCAACTCTCTCATACCATTTTTGGAAAGGTCAATGTTGCAGAGCATGGAGGGGTAGAGGGAACCCATCTTCATCAAACATCAATCTGCAGCAAATGAGGGCTCATGTATACTTTGGGGTGGTACATAGCTGGCTGGAAACAGTCAGAAAAAGGCAGAAAAGACACTATTGAATTGGCCAGAAGATATTTATTTTATCATAAAAATGTCCATCTGTATCTCAGACTCTGTGTCCAGTAGACTGATTTGCAGCAGAAATGAAATTCTTCCATCTGTGTTTTCCATATTCAAAGATACACACATACATGCACAAGTTACTACATACATATACTAATTATTTCTGTTTTCACAGAGAATTTTATTATCTCTAAATTTTATCTACTTTATCATTAACAAGCTAAATATATGAACTACCTATCACTTATGTGAATAAGGTTATGAACAATCATAAAAAATACACTTCCATTCATTTTTTTTAATATTGTTAAGTCTTTATTACTGATAATACCAAGATCATGTCTTCCACCAATGCAAAAACCACCTAAGACAGGGAGAAAAATGTATTAAATAATTATTAGAATCCAGTTCTGGAAATGGTTACTCATAGTTGTTCCCTTTGTCAGTAACGCTAAATAGAAGTCTTCCTCAGAAAATGTTGTAGATATGTGTAGGTAAATATATGTTTGGAGGAATAGATGAAGAAGGGTCTAGCTTGAACGAGAAGATAGAAATGGGGCAGGATAGACATGAATAAACTGACCTGGTAATTACACCAGAGAAAACATCCATAAGACTCAAAGTCATTGGAATAAATGGATTTCTGTTCATCCATGAAAACTTTTTCCATCAGCCTAAATGTTTTCTTTCCTAGTATTTATTCCTTTGCTTGTGTGTAGATGAAAGATTATAAATTGTTGTAAACATTTTTAACTTTGCAGTTGAACTAGTACAGTTTGTCTTTTTTTAATTTTTTTTTAATTTTTCATTTTCTCCAGACAAGCAACCTTACCAGGCTCTAGCCTACACTATTATTTTCTTTTTCTGGATTCTCGGTGGGCATGGCAGTGGACATATGTTGTGCACAATGACATTATGTGTGTTTGAATTCACTTCTGCAAGGCATTGAATGCATTATCCCTATTCAATATAGAACTTATCCACATTCTTATATGTTTTGATGATCAGTATATAATGACCCCTCTGATATCTTTACACTGACCCTATCCCAGAACTACTTACAAGAGTCAGAACACAGCAGTGTGCCCAGGTGGCCAAGAAGGCCAATGGCATCCTGGCTTGCACCAGAAATAGCGTGGCCAGCAGGGACAGGGAAGGGATCTTACCCCTGTACTCGGCACTGGTGAGGCCGCAACTCAATTACTGTGTTCAGTTTTGGGCCCCTCACTACAAAAAGGACATTGAATTACTCAAGTGTGTCCAGAGAAGGGCAACGAAGCTGGTGCAGGGTCTGGAGCACATGTCGTACGAGGAGCGGCTGAGGGAACTGGGGTTGTTTAGTCTGGAGAAGAGGAGGCTGAGAGGAGACCTCATCGCCCTCTACAGCTACCTGAAAGGAGGTTGCAGAGAACTGGGGATGAGTCTCTTTAAAAAAGTAATAAGTGATAAGACAAGAGGTAATGGCCTCAAGTTGCTCCAGGGAAGGTTTAGACTAGATATTAGGAAGTATTTCTTTACAGAACGGGTTGTTAGGTGTTGGAATGGGCTGCCCAGGGAGGTGGTGGAGTCCCCATCCCTGGAGGTGTTCAAGAGTAGGGTTGACATAGCGCTTAGGGATTTAGTGTATTTGAGAACTGTCAATGTTAGGCTAATGGTTGGACTTGGTGACCTTCAAGGTCTTTTCCAACCTAGGTGATTCTGTGATTCTGTGAAGTACACAGGTAATATCTGATTAATTTTTGTCAAACTTTTATTCTTTTAGAAAGAACAAAAGGGAAAAATAAATTTGAGGAGACCTGAGAAAGATAATATCTTTAAACATGTATCTTGTTGATAAGCTCCCATTTTGAAACTTGTTCCATTCTCCTTTTCCATCTGACTTAATTTTATCAGAATTACATAATTCGTCATGAAAAAGAACAGTATATCATGAGGGATAATCTTCATAATTTGTAATCTCACTGTCTTTCAAAATGTCTTTTAAATTGTGCTTAATGATGGCTTTAATACTGTGCCTAATGTCACTGTATGTATTTTTTTCTAATCAGAAAAAAATACTGAAATAAATAAACCCACATATGCTGAATCTAAGTACAAGGTAAACTCTCCTTTCCCGTTTGGTTGTTGTAATGTAGATGATGCCTGGTGTTAATCTGCAGAGATTCAGCTCTATTTGAAGGGATTCCCACATAGGATGGTATCACAAATGAAAAGAGATTTGACAGTATTAAGCTAGCCACAAATGGAAGAACTATCATAGTGAGAACTGCCTCTGTTGTTCAAATGTTTCAAATTAAAAGTTATTAAAGTCAGGACAAAGCTATACAGGCAGAGGTTCTCAAGAAGGCTTTCAGATTTCCTAACTGTCCTGTATAATAACTGAATGTAGCTTCTTCTGTAAATTTTTTTTTTTTCATGAATATGAAAATTTGTTGTACACTTCCTCTTAAAATTTGTTTTCCCTGACATATTACTCATTATAATTGCATTTTAGCACTTTTTAATGGTGACGGTGTGAGCACTTTTTTCCCAGCTGTCAACTGAAACAGAAGTTGAAATGTAACATTATTTTTCAAATCTCTGACAATATTGGAGATCCATAATTTTATAAACTAGTGAAGCATAAAGAGAAGTGATATATGTTGAAATTGAGTTGAATTTGACCTTTACTATGTCCAGTAAAGTTGATATCATTTCCAGAAAAGGCATGCTTTTAATTATGTATTTTTATGCAGTGCAGGTGCATACAACATTGTTAACAAATATTGGCTTAGCACAGCACTAACAAAAATATTCTTTCTTATCATTGTATCTGGAAGAAGTCTGTACTGGACTATACCTACTGCTTCCAGGATGAATAGAAGGGAGATCTTGATCTTTCATATTTCTTAATATCCTGAGAAAAAAAATGTTGTAGGAGGACCTAGGAGTGGCATTTAGAAACTAAGTGAAGTCAGTTGTATGCTTACATTAATGCACCTTCAAGCCCTATAAATATCTATAAAAATGACCCATTTGGGAATCCGCATGAACGCAGATTTAACTAAAGGCCAGTGCAAATTCACATATATGGCAATACTCAAAAGTTGTTACATCATAGTTAATATTTTCTGAGTCAAATTATTAACAAACAGGACATGTTATGAGACTGTCATTTTATATGTGTGTTCATGGAAGAAGGAACTATGATAGGAATATTTCTCTGTAGGAGATTAGTTGCTATATTGTTTTAAACTTCTTTCAGCTACCTTGAATACACAGGTAAACAGTGTCTTGTTTTGTTTTGTTTCCAGGATTGCTAAGGTAACAATACTAGAATTAAGGCACAATGTGATGTCTTATGTGCAGGTACATAACTAATTCTAAATATTTCACCTACAGTAGATAGTGACAGAGCAGCAAACATAGTAAAACCAAGCCTAAGAATGATAAAAGAAATAAAGGTTCTCTCTGACAGAATAGCACAGAACTCCTTCAGGCAGAAGTCCCAGAAGCTCAGTGTTTATGGGGGTAGACTAGAATTTTCAGGCTAATCTAGAGCCCTTAACATGGTGTGGGGAGTTGTACACTGGCCCCTGACCACTGGTCTCTTTCCCATCAAAATGAGGGCATGAGGATGGTGGAGTGGGAAACAAACCCAGTGGACCCCAGCCCTTACTTCACTCTCAGCATAAAAATTGAGTGTGGTCAAAGCATGCAACTGAAAAATGAGTTGGAAAGTACTCCTGGACACTGCATGCACACATGCTGTTGAAAATTTTGTCTTCTTCAGTAGTTTAAAAAGGAATATTTGTCAAGATCAAAGAACAGGAGAATAGGTGACACTAGGATTTGCAAGCTGTGATAAAAGTTAGATAAACTGAAGAGAAGAAATCAATAAAAAGTTGAACTATTATTTAAATTGAGGGGAATAATCCACAAATTCTTCCAGCTTCCATAAGAAAGATGTTCCAGATACACCAGCACAGCTATGGAGATTTTGAGAAGAAAATTAACAGAGGCCATGATGTTGTATTAGTCATTTGCTTTCCTGTAACTTTCTAAAATCCACAGGCTTTGAGTTTTCTAAACTACCACAGAGAGATTTTCTTTCAGACATCCTTGGAAAACTGCAGATAGATATATACGTATTTTACAAGAATGATGGTAACTTACGTTCTTTAACCTTTTTACCAAGCTTTGAAAACACTGAACAGTGTTTTTTAGATCTGTTACAAAAATGGTATTATTACAGCTACTTGCAAGAAACAAGCCATAAATGCAAGACATTAGTACAATGAACTGAATTTCAAATAGTGACACTATTCACTGTAGAAATACTAGATGAGTGGGGAACTAGAAGGAAGACATGAATGAAAAGCAGATATATAAATAATTTAGCTTGTCAAAGTGTTGACAGATTATGGATGAGGAACATTGCATCAGTATCAGCCTTCACCCCCCAAATTACTTTCATTCATTTATGGTAAAATCCTCTTATAGCACTTTGCAAGTATAAAAAGAAGATATTAAATTAATTTATTCACACAATAAAAAATTCACAGATTTACAGTTGTTAGTGCAATATGGAAAAAGGATTTACTGTAAATATTAAATCTGAAACTGACTTACAACTGACTTAATAAATTTCTGATTAAGAAATTTCTGTGATTTCTGGAATCACACCTTCTCTCCTGAAAAGTCCTCTCCTACACATTTAAATTCAACTCAGAGATATGTAAAGGTTAATGTCTTGTCTAACACTCAAAATGGCAGTTCTAGAGGAAAACTCAGGAGGCTTTTTTCCATTCTCCAGCTATCATTAGCAGTTCATAGCTTGATCACACAGCCCATGAGCTTGAACTGTCTTTCCAGTAAACTCACCATAAAACTTCTTTGCTCACTGCTGAAAGCAAATGATTTCCTATGTGATAGAGTTCATAATGCAGAACACACTAGCTTCCAAAGGTTTTAACTGGTTTTACTTGTTGTATATCTTAATATTAAAGATCTGTTCACTGTTGATTTAGCAGAGCAGAAAAGATTATTGAAATGTGCTGTTCTTCACATTCTAGATGCTGTAAAAATATATTTTGGGTGAAAATTAGGAAGTAGCCTAACACAACACAAATTTTTCTATACAGCTTCATGCAACTATCTTTGCAGACATTTAAGCTACATTTTATGTTTTTACCTTATAATGAATTCTAGGAATAAACACATTAAGGCTTTGCCTTGTTTTCATGAAAATACTCAATAAAATATAAATAAAGAGTCATAACATTTATCTGTTTTTCTTCTATATTTGCAAAAGAAAACACCTAAAAATGTCACATCACTGACAGGATTTAAATGATGCTAACAGAAATAACAAAATTATTTTATAAAGAAAAAATAATTGAGATTGGCTTTTCACAAAATCTTTTGTTCCCCTTTTTTTCTTTTCCCCTTTTTTACATCAGAATATCTGAACTGTATAAAGTATTTTGGCCTACTGTTGATGCACAGGGTCTGATGTGCTTGACAAGTGGCATATTGGCAAGGTTTACACAGCTTGAAGGATATGCCAAGGCTAGTCTATAAATAATATTAAACAGGAACCTGTTTTTCCCCACCTCCATTTCTGTGAAATGTTGCCTGAATTCTAATAATAAATCCAGAAAGGGACAGCTCTGTTGGTATTTGAAAACCCTCTGATACACTTTGAAGCCTACAGACTGTATATTTTCTCAGCTAGAAAGGTATCCTCTCTTTTAAACTGAAAAGCTATATAACATAAGGAAACTATATCATTCAAGTGACATGGAATAAATCTTGTTAGCAGTCTTCACTGTAACTTAACCAAGATGCAAGTCAGTATGTTTTAGCATAGTAAGGCTGATTAAATGAAAGCTGAAATCGAAGCAAAGCATATGCTAGTTTATCTGCAAAGTAAGCACAATTGCAAAGAATAAAGTATCCAAAACAAAGGAATCCTAAAATCTCAGTTATGGTCTTGTAATCATTCATATGTTATTTTATAGCTCAAATATTTGATTCTGACACTTTCTTTTCCAACCTATGTCCATTTTGTCAATAGAAATAAAACTGAATATGGTCAGACAATTAAATGTAAAGAGTGTAAACCATAATTCCATATTATGTGGTTTTCATCAAAACAGGTCTAAATTCTGGCAGCTTGAGCCCTAAATTCTCCTTTATACCAGACACTACATGTTGTCTTTATTGTAAAGAAATTGTAATTTTAAGGCAACTCCAAGAAGCATGTACAAGAATATAAATACATAAAAATGCAGGCATAAATCTCATGATCTGCAAGTAAAGAAGAAAAGGGAAATTGGGAGCCATGGGTGGTTTTCCTCATTTCCATTTGTCTGTTTTCAACTCAGAATGGCAAGTGTGAAAGAAGGAGTGGAAATGGATGAAAATAGGTTTTTTAGCTGTATTAGAATATAGATCCAATAAGGACTTTTCCCTGTAAACAATGAAGAGAATGGTATCTTTTCTTAAGTCAGTTGGTGTCTAGGAGAGAGGGGAAAAAGATAGAAAGACTTTGGTACAGCTGAACAGGAAATGAAAGAAACTTCCAATAAGGTAACATCCTTTCAACAAGTCCTGATCCTAAACCTCTCCTTCAAGGAATGAAGTTTTATAGCACACTTGAAGAAATTGGTGCGGAAGTTTGAGTTCATATATTTCATTCAGATGTATATGGTCAACTACGCAAAGAGAACGTTTGTAACTGTCCCAAGGTAGGAAAAAAATCATTAGCAGACAAAAATGTTACATGTTGAAATAACAGTGTGGGGATAGAAAGCAAAGTGTTTGATTAATTTGGCATGTAATTGCCGTTGTTAACTGCAACACAAAGTACTTGTTCAAGAAAGTATGATCCATGAAATTAACATAGATATTCCAGAAAGATTCTGCTAACTTTGAGCACAGTCTTTAAATTCCACTGACTTGAACTTACAAGGACAAGTGGTCTAATGAGCTCAAACTACAGCTGGGAAAAGTCAGGATGATGTTAGGAAATACTCTTCAGTGGGAAGGATGGTGAAACACTGAAACAGACAGGAAGGGTGATTGTAGAGTTCTGTTACGTACTTTTGCTTTCCATAAGAAGAATTGATAGAGTTATTTCTTTTCTCCAAAGCTGATGTTTGAGCCGACATTTTTCAGTTTAATGAAAAATGTCTTCTGTTGTGCTTGTTTAAAAAAAAAAAAAAAAAAAAAAAAAAAAAGTCACTCCTAATATGAGCAAGGAAGAAGAAAATACACATGGAAAAGTGAGAAGTGTAAAAAGAAGCTGTTGGAATGTTACTGGAGCAGGGAGCAGGAAGGAGAAAAAACTGTTTTTTGTGAAAATGCAAATTTTCAGTCAGTGCCCAGGTTTACTGGGCTTGAATGGGTGTTTTTATTACCAGAAGCTTGGATCTACAGAATGGAGTCTCCTAGTTTTCTACAGAGCGGGAGTAGCTCATTCACCCTGTTACATACTTCCATTCTGGCATGCCAGTATGCCTCAGTCCTCATCAGTTCAGAAATGTGGTTGCCTTGTCCCTTGAGGATTTTGCCTCTTTTCTACATCTGTCAGCAAGTTTTGCAGGGATGAAGCCTTCAATTTCCCATTTGGAGCTGTGGACAAGAACAAGAGCATCACACAGTAAATGTTCTCCATTAGTAGTAGCATCAACAGCACTGCACGAAGCTTTCTTTTGACAAGAACACAACCTCATTGAGGCATCTGGCCAAAAATTGTATTTCAAGACAGAGCATTATCGTTCAGTACCACATTTTCAATAGGCCTATTCATGACTTTAAAATATTTTCTGTGCTTTTGAATCTCTCTGAAAATTGTGAAAGACATGGACTTTTAATAACCCAAATATATTCCATTAAACCTGATGAAGGTCTTCAACACAAAACAGAACTATGTGACACTATGAAAGAATATGAGCCTGAAGCAGCATGAAAGATGAGCAATTTAGCTACTGTCAGAATTAATAGTCTATTCTGTTAGTTCAGTGTTCTTTGGATCATGGCCCAGAAGAGTATTTAATTATGATACTGATTCAAGAAAATATGTAAATATGTGATTAACTTTAAGCTCACTGACTTGAAATTATGTAAGTGGTAAAGTGCATCTCCTGAATAAGGCTTTTGAGTGATGCTTTGAGCAGGCTTTACTGTGTTTATATACTGTGATCCAGCAAAACATTCATTCCAATCAGACTGTTCTACTTAAAGTGAAGCATGACTTTTTTCTGTCATAGGACAATATTGCATTAATAATAAACACATGAAAGAACAGAAATCATATAGCTAGCAAAAGTTCATTTGGTCACCATGCATAAAATTCACTGAAAGATATTGTAGTTGAAAGAGAAACCCATAGACTGAAACCAGGTTATGGTATTTCTTTTGTAATAGGAAACCCTATTTTATGTAATGATAGCATAGTGATATCAGGGATTTATGTGTAATCAGCGTCTATGAAAGTAGCCAAGCCATCCAGGTACTATCATTGATATTCTCACTGAAAGATTTCCTATTTAAAGAGGAGAGAGGAAGAAGTGTTGGGTTGTTTGGTTTGTTTGTTTTTTTTCCTTTAAAAGCTCTTTAGAAAAGATTTAATTTAATTTGCTGTCTAGCTTCAGCAGTTGCTAAATGACAGAGAAGACTTGTTAGTGGTCTAGAACTGGTGTTAACAGATTTAAAAAACAGACAAGCATACAAGGACAGAGAAAAAAATAAGAAATCCTGCTAGCATTAGTAAAACATTTGGATAAGCTTACGTTCTTGAAAGAGTGAAGAGACATATAAGACAGGGAATCTGATGGGGAGAGTCAACAGTAATGTACATAATATATTTTTTAAAAAAAGTTTACAAAATAAGACAAAGCGAAAAGGTTATATATTTTAGGATTTGTAGTCAAAGTTGTATTTAGTTACCAGTATAAGGAACTGGCTCTTCTAAAGTTTTTCACATCATACATTGCTTTATCACTTATTTTTTTCAGTTCTTAGACCCTTTCTATAAATATAAAACATACTGCTTTCATTTTTATTTCATTTAGATCTTACCAAGGGCCTAAGTTTGAAAAAGTATCTCTGAGTCTTCTTCTAGGCAGAGTGGGTCTGAAATGCAAAATGTTACCATTCATCATAAATTCACTGGCCTCATCAAAAGAACGTGCATGAACAAGGAGATAGTTAGCATCACTTAGTGGTTTGCTCAGTACCTGCTGCATCTTCCTCAGCTGTCAGCAGACCCTCTCCACACCTGAGAGCTCAGTGCTGCACCCCGTGGCGCTCTCTCCAGCCGGGCTAGCAGGACCTCAGGGCTCTCCTAGCCCTGCCACTGATGTGACAATAGCTCCTCCCAAGAACAGACCATCATGTTGTGAAGTAAATTCTACATCAAGGGACAGCAAAGGAAAAAACAAGAACAGCAGAAGTGTATTTTAGAAATCTTATATAAAAGAGAAGTTTGGAATCTTTAGTGATCAACTTTCTACAAGATGTTTGTTTTGAGACTTCAGTGAGACATTTTATGATGCCATAGAGCTGGACGCTAACATAACATCAAAAAATTAGCAGTAGAAATGCATTTAAATAAGGTAGAATGACAGTATTTGGGATAGTAGAAGTAGTGCCTAAGCTGAATTTTAAGTGTGGAGATGATTCTATACTTCTGTGATAGTGGGAGATAATCACAGGTAGAGGCATAAAGGGCTGCATTCAAAGAAAAGACAGAAGAAAGGTCAGAGATATCAGAGAAGTTTCCCATTAAATCATTTGGAATCATCTAGGATGCAACTTCAGCAGTATTGGCCAACTCATTTGAGTGTCAATAACACAGATCGAGACCATATTTCCAGCCCACATCTTCCTGAGTCGTTGCATCCTGAAGTTTGAATATTCCCCTTTGATCTTAGATTCAGATACAGTGTTTTCTTGGGACGGGAAAGTCCTCTCCTTTTGCCAAGTTAGTGTGCAAGACATATGCAGGGTGAAGGAAGTAAAAGGAGGATTTTAGAGAATTTATGTAAGTTCTGAGCAGTGCAAACATGTGAGGAATTTCCCCTGTCTTTCTTTCGGCAAATAGAATATTTCTGTGATAATTTGGCTCCTTTAGACACAAATGTAAGCACATGTAAGTGAAGAACCATTACAAACTACAACATATATGTATCTATAGTGGACATGTCAGACCACATGGAAGAATACTCCTTTGTATGCACAATGTATGTAGTGACAATGGGTCACATGTAATGTAGGAATCATGGAGCAAGAAACTAACATTTTAAATAAAATGTGAGTGCTTGTTGAATTTTCACACAGTTTCTTTACAGTAATCTCTGTGTTCAATTATGTTCTCATTACTCATCCTTTTTTAGTTTAGAAGAACTCCAGTAGTTTGAATTTTCCTCCTAGTACAGCGTAACCTGAGATTTTTGTTTAGAAATATTGTATTGACAATCTATTTATGGTTCCAGCAGATACCTACTCAATGCACAGTAAAAAGCAGAAAACCATACCTGAAGAATTGCATCCTCAAACTTCTATTCTCCATGTCTAAACACACTGAAGCTAATAGACACTTGTTTAAATTTACTGTATAACATCATATTGCCATAGCAACAGAGATGAGACCATACTTTGCAAACAAAATTGGCAATGAGACTCACTGTCAGTGGTTGTGCGACTCCTGCAAAAGTGGTTTGAAAGATCAAGAGATGGCAACATGATAAATAACACAGATGAAAGCCACTGGATCGGTGTGTGGTAAATTCACTAGCAGGCACTAAAGAAGAATTCCGTTGAACTTTTTCATCACAGTGATGAAAAAAAATAATTCCCTTTTCCTTCAATAGGAAGAACACACCTTTATCTTTTTGCTTCTCTTTTGTTCTAAATGCTGCCTTTTGTGGATTTGGTTTTGGTTTTGGTTTTGGCTTTGGCTTTTTTTAAATAATCACAACAGAAGACACCAGTCATTCAATTCATTTAAAATTTATTACAACAAAATAACTGACTATAGCTTAGGTCCATGTAAAACAATAAACTGAAAATTAGGAAGGTGTATATCTGAAGTATTTCTATTTGTTAATAATTCATCCATCTTTCACCTTTCTGATGGAATAGGTCAGAAAATATTCCAACTGCACATACAAACACAAGTTATCACTCTCAATATATCATACTATGACTTGCACTATTTACAAGTACACAGCTGAGTTTCAACTCTGATATTATTTCCAAAACAGATGTAGAATGCTGCAGGATAAAAAGCATTGATTACTTGTTGTTGCATTGATTAGTACTGAAAATTAACTTCAGATATAACCCACCCTCATGTATATAAAAAATTCTGAATGGATCCATAACTTTAAGTAGTTCTATGTTAATAACAACAATGACAATAATAATTGTGAGGAATTCTGGAAAAGCAGAGTTATCTGAATATAATGGGATGAATCTAGTAGAGAGGAATGAACTCAAAGAAAACTCATTGTAGCTGTGAATCTGTCCAGAACTCCTACAAATATTTAAAAAAATAATATTTTTATCATTTAACACACTATCTTATTCCTATGCCTCTTACTTAACTGGGAAATGTGGAAAGGCCATCAGCACACTTCTTTCTCTACTTCATCAACAAATGTTTAACAGTACAATTAAGTAAGAATCAAAGTATGCCCTGTCCTACCATACCAGGAAAATATGCAGTGGATATTAAAGTAAGAAAAATCTCCAGCAATATATACACTGCTCCCCCAGAACATATTTAAGACTCAATAAAAGCTCTGTTGTTCCCCCCATTTCATGCAAAATATCCAAATCTACTGCTGCCATAAATCTTGACTATACTGTGTCCAGTATACCCATACCTAAACAGGGTGAGCTTGAAGCCATGATGCAGCATGAGAACTATGACATAGTAGCCATAACAGAAACGTGGTGGGATGCCTCACACGACTGGAGTGCTGCAATCGATGGCTACAATCTCTTCAGGAGGGACAGACAGGGAAGGAGCGGTGGTGGAGTAAGAGAATGCTATGACAGCTCAGAAATCAAGTATAGTGATAACGGGGTTGAGAGTGTTTGGATTAGGTTAAGGACCAATAAAGCAGATCTTGCTGTGGGAGTCTGCTATAGACCTCCCAACCAAAGCAGTGAGGTGGATGAAGCTTTCCATAAACAGTTGGGAGAAATCTCGCGGACACTTGCCGTTGTTCTTGTGGGGGACTTTAACCTCCCGGGTATCTGCTGGGATCACAGCACAGCAGAGAGGGAACAATCCAGGAGGTTCCTGGAATGTGTGGAGGATAACTTCCTCACACAGCTGGTGAGTGAGCCGACCAGGGAAGGTGCCCTCCTGGACCTGCTTCTTGTGAACAGGGAAGAGCTTGTGGGGGAGGTAAAGGTTGGAGGCTGTCTAGGGTGCAGTGATCATGAGATGATTGAGTTTTCGATCCTTGGAGAAACAAAGAGAGGGGTTAGTAAAACTGCCACCTTAGACTTCCGGAGGGCTAACTCTGACCTGTTCAAAAGACTGATTAACAAAATCCCTTGGGAGGCTGCCCTGAAGGATAAGGGAGTCCAGGAAGCCTGGACATACTTCAAGAGTGAAGTCTTAAAGGCACAGGAGCAGGCTGTTCCCATGTGCCGAAAAACAATCAGGTGGGGAAGGAGACCGGCCTGGCTAAACAGGGACCTTTGGCTGGATCTCAAGAACAAAAGGAGAATCTATGAACTTTGGAAGAGGGACCAGGTCTCTCATTAAGACTATAAAGATGTAGTGAAGCTATGCAGGGAGAATATTGGGAGAGCCAAAGCGCAGCTAGAGCTCAACTTGGCTACAGATGTTAAGGATAATAAAAAATGTTTCTGTAAATTCTTTAACAGCAAAAGGAGGATTAGGGAAAATCTCCCTCCTTTACTGGATGCAGAGGGAAACATAGTAACAAAGGATGAGGAAAAGGCTGAGGTGCTCAACGCCTACTTTGCCTCAGTCTTTAGCAGTGGAACTGGCTGTTCCCTGGGGGACACCCAGCCTCATGAGATAGGAGATGGGAAGGGGAAACAGAATGAGGTAGCACAGTTGAAGAGGAAGTGGTCAGAGACCTGCTACACCGCTTGGATGCACAGAAGTCTGTGGGACCAGATGGGTTACACCCAAGGGTGCTGAAAGAGTTGGCAGATGTGCTCGCCAAGCCACTTTCCATGATTTTCCTGAAATCATGGCTAACTGGGGAGGTCCCATTGGACTGGAGGGTGGCAAATGTGACACCCATCTACAAGAAAGGCAGGAAGGAGGATCCAGGAAACTATAGGCCTGTCAGTCTGACCTTGGTGCCAGAGAAGGTCATGGAGCAGATCATCTCAAGTGCCATTAAAAGTCATATAATGGACAACCAGGGGACCAGGCCTAGTCAGCATGGGTTTATGAAAGGCAGGTCCTGCCTGACAAACCTGATCTCTTTCTGTGACAAGATGACCCAACTATTCGATGAGGGAAAAGCTGTCGATATTATCTACCTGGATTTTCAAAAAGCATTCGACACTGTTCTCCTTAGAATTCTCATAGAAAAACTGGCTGCCCATGGCCTGGATGAGCGAACAGTCTGCTGGGTCAAGCACTGGCTGGATGGACGGTCCCAGAGAGTGGTGGTCAATGGAGCTAAATCCAACTGGCAGCCAGTCATAAGTGGTGTTTCTCAGGGCTTGGTATTGGGACCTTTTCTGTTCAACATCTTTATTGATGATCTTGATAAGGACATAGAGTGTATCATCAGTAAATTCGCAGATGGCACCAAGTTAAGCGGGAGTGTGGATCTGCATGAAGATAGGGAGGCACTACAGAGGGACTTGGATAGGTTGGATCGGTGGGCCAATGTTAACAGGATGAGCTTCAACAAGGCCAAGTGCCAGGTCCTGCACTTGGGTCACAACAACCCCCTGCATGGCTACAGCCTTGGGGAGGTGTGGCTGGAGAGCTGTGTGGAAGAGAAGGATCTGGGGGTTTTAACTGACAAGCAGCTGAACATGAGCGGGCAGTGTGCCCAGGTGGCCAAGAAAGCCAACGGCATCCTGGCTTGTATTAGAAATAGTGTGACCAGCAGAAGTAGGGAGGTGATAGTCCCCCTGTACTCTGCACTGGTGAGGCCACACCTGGAGTATTGTGTCCAGTTTTGGGCACCTCAATACGAGAGGGATATCGAGGTGCTGGAGTGTGTGCAGAGGAGGGCAACGAAGCTGGTGAAGGGCCTGGAGAACAAATCCTATGAGGAGCGATTGAAGGAGCTGGGACTGTTCAGTTTGAGGAAGAGAAGGCTGAGGGGAGACCTCATCACTCTCTACAGCTACCTGAAAGGACATTGTAGAGAGGTTGGTGCTGGTCTCTTCTCACAGGTGATTAGTGACAGAACAAGGGGAATGGCTTTAAACTGCAACAGAGGAGGTTTAGACTGGACATTAGGAAAAAATTTTTCACTAAAAGAGTGGTCAGAGAGTGGAATAGGCTGCCCAGGGAGGTGGTGGAGTCACCATCCCTGGATGTGTTTAAGGGTTGTTTAGATGAGATGCTGGGGGATATGGTGTAGGGGAGAACTTTGTAGAGTAGGGCTGATGGTTGGACTCGATGATCCCAAGGGTCTTTTCCAACCTGAATGATTCTGTGATTCTGTGATTTCCATCATGATGCATATGTGACAGTTGCTAAGTGTCATTTGGTTTTGCCAAACGCAATAATACTCTCGCTGTACATCAACATGTGTTGGATCATTTTCTCTGCTCTTTATTTTTACTTTCCTTCATACTGTAGTAATGTATTACTTAAGTCCCATTATATAGTGCAGTTGCAAATTCATTGCTCATATTTCTTATTCATAGAGCTTTTCAGAATTATCTTTGATTTTTATGGTCAAAGCTTCTTTCAGACTTAATATTGATGTTATTTTGTTTAAATTGTTTTATATACATATGTTATCTAAAAAAGGTGTTAACCCTTGGCATAGGCAGAAATAATGTGCATGATATAGGGGGTCAGACAGGATGATTTCAAAATTGGATATTGGACATTATATTACTAACAAAGAAAGGAAATGAAAGCAAAGAAAGTAATAACTATTTCCCTAAATAATTTTCCTCTTTTACAATGATACATTGTTTTAAATTGGATATTCAGTGATCCTTGTTACTGAAATTTGAGATCCTAGCACACCTTGTTTTATCACAGAATCACAGAATTGTCTAGGTTGGAAAGGACTTTGAAGATCATCTAGTCCAACTGTTAACCTAGCATGGATAGATGGACAAGATCTGCTACATTATTTAGACAGGTACAAGGTTAAAAAAACAATCAGATAAGGAGCAAGCTGTGTTCTCCTCCTTCTGCAAATCAAACTTTTATTTAGTATAGCTATCCGTTTTTGTTGATGAAATATCCTTAACCTTTAACTACAGTGAATACGTACTTATATACACATGAGTAAAATGTTCAGAAATAGCAAAATGAAAAGGGGGATAATAAACAAAGATTTTTTATTTTTCAAGTATTTATTAGATAGCATTTTCTTTCTGTTGATTAATTTTATATCAGATGGAATTGGGGTGTATGCCAGTTCTTGCTCCTCTCCATGTTTACTTTGTAAACTGCAGACAGATTGTCATCTTCTCTTGTGATGTGTTCTCTGTTTCAAATCAATTCATAGTTGTCCTAATGAGAATTATGGTTGCTAAACACATGACAAATCTTGGCTCAAAGATGCAACATTGATTTGCTAGATTAACATCTCAGAAGGGAAAGAAGGATGAACATAAATTAGTTAGAGTCCCATGAGTAATGCTCAGAAAACTTATCTTACACAGATTTTCAAATACAGTCCTGCTGGATGTTTTTTGAGTCTACCCAGTATGCAGCTTTCCACTGATATTAATATTGTTTGATACTATCTATATTGTGTATTCATATTAATAATGCATTTATAAGTAAATACTTTGTACTTACACAGTTAAATAAGTTTTCATAGTCTTTATAAGCTTACTTGCCATGCCTGAAAAATTGCCAGACTGCACAGTATGTTTAGTAAGAGGTTGAATTTAGAAAGTGGCAGTGGGTTTTGCCTGAACATCTATCCCTACGCTGATCCTATAGATTCACAGTTTTGTACATTCTACTTCTATTACATTCTATTGTAATTAGTTTTCCCTGGTGCTTCTGGCTAGTGTAATCACAGCATGGCACAGCTCCATGCTTACATTTTCAGTCAGTCAGTTCAGAAAGAATATAAATATAAAGGCACAGTGACAGGTAAACAGAATGATTGGTGATGTAGAAAAGCTTGTATAAGAGAAGAAATTAAAGTCAAATTCAACAGGCAAGTGTTCTTCAACTTTTAAAGTATGCAGGTCAGAGAATCTCGTAGAGCTACCTAAAGGCAATGAAAACAAATATGAAATGGTTGCTCCCTATTTCGCATAACAGAAGAAGTAGCATGTACTAACGAGGTTTAAATTAAGCAGGAAAAAAAAAAAAAAAGTGAGTAAATTCATGATTAAATCATGTAGCTCACTATCAGAGGATGGCTTACTGTCATAAATTGTTTTTCAAAGCCCCATCTAACCTAGCCTTGAACACTTCCAGTGAGGGGACATCCAAAACTTCTCTGGGCAACCTGTTTCAGTGCCTCACCACCATCAAGTAAAGAATTTCTTCCTTATATCTAATCTAAATCTACCCTCTTTCAGTTTGAAACCATTACATGTCATCCTATCACTACACTCCCTGATAAAGTGTCCCTCCCCACCTTTCTGTAGGCCCCTTTAAATACTGGAAGGCTGCTATAAGGACTCCCTGGAGCTTTCTCTTCTCTAGGCTAAAACTCTCTCAGTATGTCTTCATAAGGGAGGTGCTCCAGCACTCTGATCCTCTTTATGGCCCTTCTCTGGACCCACTCCAGCAGGTCCATGTCCTTCTTATGTTGGGAGCCCCAGAGCTGAACACAGTACTCCATGTGTGGTCTCACAAGAGCACAGTAGCGGGGTAGAATCACCTCCCTCCTGGTCACACTTGTCTTGATGCAGCCCAGGACACAGTTGTCTTTCTGGGCTACAAGTGCACACTGCTGACTCATATTCAGTATTCCATTGACTAGTACTCTAAAATCCTTCTCCACAGGGCTTCTCTCAATCCACTCATCACCCAGTCTGTATTTGTGCATGGGATTTCCTCAACCCCTGTGCAGGACCTTGCATTTGGCCTTGTTGAACTTCATGAGTCCCTTGTTGATCTTTGCACAGGCCTGTCCATGTCTGTCTGGATGGCATCCCTTCCCTCCAGAGTGTCGACCACACCACACAGCTTGGTATAGTCAGCAAAATTCCTGAAGGTGCACTCAATCCCACTGCCCATGTTGCCAACAAAGATGTTAAACAGCACCAGTCCCAACAATGACCCCTGAGGAATGCCACACACCACTCTGCTCCACTTGGACATCAAGCTGTTTACCACAACACTTTTGAGTGCAACCATCCAGCCAATTCCTTATCCACCAAGTGGTCCATCTGTCAAATCCATGTCTCCCCAATTTAGAGACAAGGATGTTGTGTGGGACAGTGTCAAAAGCTTTGCACAAATCCAGACAGATGATGTCAGTTGTTATTCCCTTATCCACCAATGCTGTAATCCTGTCACAGAAGGCCACCAAATCAGTCAGGCACAATTTGGCCTTAGTGAAGCCCTGTTGGCTGTCACCAGTCACCTCCTTATTTTCCATGTGCCCTAGCAGTTTCCAGGAGGATCCACTCCATGATATTGCTGGACACAGAAGTGATACTGACTGGCCTGTTGTTCCCCAGGTCTTCCGTTTTTCCCTTTTTAAAAATGGGGGCTATGTTTCCCCTTTTCCAGTCAGCGGGAACTTCACTGGACTGCCATGACTTCCCAAAGATAATGGCTTAGCCACTTCAGCCACCAGTTGCCTCAGGACCTGTGGATGCATCTCATCAGGTCTCATTGACTTGTGCACCTTCAGGTTCCTTCAATGGTTTTGAACCTGATCTTCTCCTACAATGGACAGTTCTTCCTTCTCCCAGTCCCCGCCTTTGCCTTCTATGTCTTAGGAGTGTGGCTGGAGCCCTTGCCAGTGAAGGAATGAAGGACAAGAAATGGCAGAATTGTCAAAGATAATGCCATATCTACAGCAGTATTAAAGTATCAGTGAACTGTTATTGTTGATATATAATAATACCTGGCTTAATACCTAAATACTAGTTTGATCATCCAACCCTACTGAATGTGTTAACACAGCTGCTTCAAAGGATGTTCTTCCACACTTTCTTACACAGGTCAAACTGTCTTTTAGATATGGAAATGTCATAACATATGGTGTATTCAAAGAGGTGGCCTCTCAGTGGTGACAAGGTGTATGTATTTCTCTCAAACTTAAAGACGTGGAAAATTATGGCATGATAAATATAGGTGTCCAACATGCGTAGTACACAATCAACATGCTAAGACAGTTGCACAGATGACTGCTATTAGGATGACTATGATTTGCAGCTGAGATCTAGGATCTTGTTGTGACCAAAAGAGAGAGGTACAATTCTCTCCTCTCTCCTAACCCATGCCTTCTTCATTACATTCTCCTGCTTCCTTATTTGGCTTTGCATTTCTTCCAGTCTTCTCTCAGGTTATTAAATTCAATCCTCAACACACACTCTTACAAAATCATGTTCACATTTTTTCAATTTGGTCTTCTTCAGGTTCAGCAGCTGAACAGTTTGAAAGCAAGTTCTATCAGCTGCCAGGGGCAGTCTGTAGAAAAGCTTAAGTATGAAGCCAAGACCTCTCTCCATGAGGCTAGAGCAGGTTCTTCCCATTTCAGTGGCAGTGAAACACTGGACTGGGTAAAGCCATAGATGTATAATGTTACAGTCATCTCATTGTAAAAACAATACATGTTAGGATCTGAAGGAAACCAGTCTAACAGCACATAAATACTATCATTTTTATAGTACTGAGTGGGAAATCAATGCATGATAAGTAAATCCTTTCTACAGTGACATGCAAAGAATCTTTTGCAGAGAGGAAGAGAGCACAGTTTTCCAGATTTTCAGTCTTTTGATTCAATTAGAAAATTATCTTTGATTATGATCAACATTCTGCCAGTTGGGGGATGAATGTACTTCTCCATGTAGCTGTTTGGTGCTCTGTATGGAAATTAATAATACTTGAAAATAGATTCCATGCTACATGTGCAAGTGAACAGTCATGGTTACTAAAGTATACAGATTACCTACCTGTAATTAAAAGTTCTAGCCCATTTGGACACTCAAGATTTTTCCATCAGTTTCTACAAAGTTCATTATGTCACTTTTAATTTTTAGTCTTTATATAAAGACGGGATTAGCATAATTAGTCTTAGGGGACTAAATAACATCCTTGACGTTATACATCAATTCCTGTATTTTTTCCAAACTCAAGTCTGTCTGAATTTAAAAACTGATATTCAGATGTACAAACGATGCCAGGGTTATCACAATTTATTACACAACTGTAGGTCAGAATGTAATAATGTGATCAAGGTGAAATAAAATAACAAATGTATAAAGCAAATAGGAAAATTCTAAAACCTGCATCATAATGGAAAAGTTGGTGATTTAAGAAGTTACTGTGCCATTAACTAGGCCATCTAGGTTTTGTCCATTTCTTCAGTTATTTTTCATACTGTCTACTTTCCCGCTTTGACTTCAGCCCTTGGTATTTTTTCTTGGCACCAAAACATATTTTATTCACAATGTTTTTTTTCTGGGGTTTTTTGCATACATATAGTCCAAAATAAATGCATTTTCAAGCTTATTTTCTTGTCTCAGAAAACCAATGGATTCTTATTATTGACTTAGCTGGGTGCTGAGTCTGACTACAATGGCTTCACAGGGACATATGAGACAACTCAGTTACCCACTCTTCTAAACTGTGTTACAAGAAAGTGTCAGATGAGCTTGACAAAAACCCAAACTCATAGACACTTCAAGGTGCAGTGCACAAAGAATCAAAGTGATAAGGGTAACTTTTAGCTTGGATTTCAGCAGTCTGTCAGGAATATCTTTTGCATTTCTATATTTTTGCTAAAGCAGTCTTGATACTGACACACAGCTTTTAAAGTATTTGCCAAAGTAGTTCATTATGTTACTAATACTATTATGTATTTCAATAACATCGAGGAGTCCTCAAGATAGGTGCCATTCAAGAGCTTACAGTTTAAAATAGACCAGAATAGGGAGCAGGAACAAAAACACAAAGTGAAGTAAATTGCCTGTTATCATTCAGAAAGTCAGTAGCAGGAATGGAACTTAGATTTCAAGGTCCTTATTCCAAATTCAATGCATATCTTCCTCTGGGGATTCCGTTGATATGTTATGTCTTATTCTTGTCCAGGGAAGACCTCTTTTCCTCATATCACTCCTCAGCACAAGACACGGAACAGGAGACACCCGAAGGGTGTGATAGGTGCTTGGGGAATGGATTATAATGACTTGGCACCTTTCCACCTTGGATACAGGCTCAAGCAGACTTTCAATAATCACTTGCAGACTTTGCTCCACTTTACTGAAATATTCTACAAACATCAATTCTCCACACAGGCACTGGGAGAGCTAGGGAGATACCTTAGGCCTAAAAGTCAACTACACATTGACAGGGCACTAGCAGCTGTAGATGCTGTTCACTGTGAAGCTGTAGTATCATTCTGTGCCTTAAGTGACATCTCCTGCAAGCAGTTCTATACTATCTAACTTACCTGTTATTTTCTCCTTGGACTGAAACCAGGATTGAAATTATTGATTTCAAAAAATCCAGCAGAACAAAAAAAATCCAGCAGAACTTTTGCAAGAAGCAGTGTCCCCTTCCCCCACTGCCAACAGAGGCAAACTGCCAAAGCAGCCCTTCTTCATCCCCACATGGTGACAAGGCAGAAGGACATTTAAGATTTTAGCAATCTTTTCTTATTTTTTCTGCAGAACTTCTTTGCTACCAATTTATTACCATAAAAAGAAAAATCCCTTGTGCATCAGGACTTTTTTTTTTATAACAGTCATATTCAAAAATAGAATAGGGTGTATCTGTTGATCCATCTGAAACTCACTCCGTCTCTTAACTAATGAAAAAGCTTTTCTAGATTTCTGTTAAATTCCTTCGCATTTAGTCATGTTCTGATATCAAGTAAAGTGTTTTAAAGCTCTTTAAAAGGGCAATTTACCAATGTCTGCAAAACAGACCTGACAAAATTCTGTCCAAGACAGCAAATATAGATCCTTTCCTTACAGCACTAAGGCAGGCAGACTAACAAAACAGAATTGCTCTTATAGACCCAGGGAACAAAAAAAAAAAAAAAAAAGAGGGAGAGCAAGGAAGGGGAGGGAGGAAGAAAAGAAAAAAGGCAATTAAGCTAATGCAAGTTGAGTATCACAAGGTTATAGATATTTCAAGAGCTGAGCAATTTACCGTCTGGAAAGGGAGAAGAGCTCTTGCATAAAATGTCCCCCAGTTCAGATTTATTATGCTTTTACTTGCGTTATATGTGATACAATTAGCAGGAGGTGCCAATAAGGCATTCTCTCAAGGA
This sequence comes from Strix aluco, assembly GCF_031877795.1. Taxonomy (NCBI): domain Eukaryota; kingdom Metazoa; phylum Chordata; class Aves; order Strigiformes; family Strigidae; genus Strix; species Strix aluco. The sequence continues at coordinate 21,349,106 of NC_133971.1, forward strand.
CGTGGTCATTCTGTACCATCTGTTATTAATTGCATTGTCCTTTCCACAGCTAGCTAGAGGGGAAAAAGTTCTCTGAGAACCACCTGCAAATTCTGATTGTATGATGACTGGAATTTAAAAATAGCTAACCAGAGTATGAGGGTGGATGAAGAGTACAAGAAAAAAGCTGTTTCTCAAAAATCCATGAAAAATATACATGAATATAAGGCCCCAGTGCAACATAGACTCAAGTTGTACTGATTTATTTTTAAAAAAATTTTCAACTGCAGTGGTAGCTTCCCTGTAAAAATATATTGCGGAAATGAAAAAGGAACAATTAAAGCGGACCACTGGAAATATAGCTACAGTGTATATGGTTTGTTGAAGATGTGGATGTTTTAATGGGTTTTCATTTGCATGTCCCCTATGCTGCTCATAAAATCAGGAATCAAAGATAATAAAGATTGATTGCTCCTTTTTTTTTTTTTTTTGTAGAGAGGAGGAAAGAAAAAGAAGGAGAAACATAAATGAGATTCTACACCAGCAAAATCATTTTATTAGGCTGTTAGTGAAAATATATTGTAGAATTTTGTCAACACTATATATTTTGTACCATTTTGGTTATTGGGGTCTAGATAGTCTGGAGTGTTTATATATCTTAAAAAGGATAAAGACTAAGCTCTCTATTGGAAAAAAAAAAATCCTTTCCCATATGTCATAGTTTAACCCCAGCCAGCAACTAAGCAACTACGTCCCACACAGCCTCTCACTCACTCCCCTCTAGTGGGATGGGGGAGAGAGAATTGAAAAGGTAAAAGTGAGAAAACTCGTGGGTTCAGATAAAGACATTTTAATAGGTAAACAAAAGCCATGCACACCAGAAAAACAAACCAAGGAATTCATTCACTGCTTCCCATTGGCAAGAAGGTGCTCAGCCATCTCTGGGAAAGCAGGGCTCCATCATGTGTAACGGTTACTTGAAAAGACAAACTCCATCACTCTGAATGTATCCCCTTCCTTCTCCTTCTCTCAGGTTTGTATGCTGAGCATGACATCATATGGTATGGAATATGCCCTTTAGTCAGCTGGGATCAGCTTCCTGTCTGTGTCCCCTCCCAATGTCTTGTGCATCCCCAGACTACCCACTGGTGGGGTGGTGTGAGAAGCAGAAAAGGCCTTGATGCTCTGTAAGAACTGCTCAGCTATAATGAAACAGTGTATAAACATAACCCCATGTTAGCTACTATGAAAAAATTTAACTCTATCTCAGCTGAAACGAGTACACCATCTCACTGTAAAGATATGTTAAACAGGTTCATATTGGGAAATTTTCTTTGTCATGTTGGTCTAGATTACTGGTTATATCCATGTACACCCATGTACTAAAAGAAGGAAAGCATTCTATTACTACGTTTCCTTAGCTATTTGAATCAGGTAGAAGAAAAACTAACCATGTCATGTGGATGTCACTGAAGCGGCACACAAGAGCCTTTACTAGTGCACAACTAAATGGTCATGCCATGCAAAAGTATATTCTAACAAAAAGAGAAGCAGTGAAGTACTGAAGCAAGAAAACCAGGGAAACCAGGAGGCACAAGGTGAAATCTCAGTCACAGTAGACTGTGTGGCACATTCCCCAGGAAACAAAAATACAAGCTCCAGACAAAGCTTGTGGACTCCTCACTTTCAATACAGTAATTTAATTGTAAAATATACAACACCGAACATGGACACATTTCCAATAGAATCAATAAGATGTGGATTATGCAAGAAAAATTTTCAGGATTCTGATAATTTTCTCAAAAATGCTGAATCTTTTAAAAATCACGGCTTTCAGTGGAAATTGAGGGGGGCTGTCATCAGAATTAGGAGCACAGAGCAGACCATCACAGTAACACCAAACAAAAGGATTATACACAGGAGAAAAAGAGAGGGGTGAGATCTTGTTTAAGTTTATATATTCTTAGTTGTTTTCTGACATCATATATCAAACAAGCAGGTCTAAAGTAGGAATTTGAATTGCACTGCAGATGAAAACGCATGAGATGTGAGGAGAAATTTGAGGAAGCAGTCTGAAGTTACTTGAACTCCAGGAAAAAAAAAAAATCACATGTAGAAGTCAATATCAAGATATAAATGTAAAAGATTATGGTCAAAGAGTTTAATTATATATAAAGTCTCTACCCTGTGAGCATGAACACACAAAACTGAGAACAAGAAACAAACCTGCAGTCCTTAAATAATCTATATCATATTTCTATACATACATGAAATTGAAGAAATGTAATAGAGTTTGTATCCAAAACCATACAAGTCTGTGACATCCTTCCACCATTTTTTTTTCTTTGTGAATTGTTTGTTTATCCTCCTAGCAAGGACTTCATAGGCCATAGCAAATCAGGAGTGAAATTTCATGTGGTCTTTGTATTTTCCATTAAACAAAGGAAAAATGTCTATATTTTTGTTATACTTTTTAAAAAACAACAAAAGAAAACATCTTTATCCTCCTTCAAATCAGGCAGAAATGGCTCAGTCTCTTTCAGAAGTACAACATCATTCACTTTGAGCTGTTCCCAGCCTGAGTGTCTTTCTCAATATTCAGTGGAAACCTTTATTTCTAAGTGGATTCCCATTTTGATTATGTATTTATCCCATCAGACAGGGCTAGTTGCCGTTTGCATCCTTATAAATACCATCCTAAATTACCCTTTCTGAAATTGTTAAAGCATGTTCTGTACTAGAGACATACACCAACTTCTCTGTAGCTGGCTGAAACCTGGTTACTATTAGGACTGAATTATAAGCTTCTGTCACTTAAGTAAGTATGTGCAACACTGAAAATTCACAGAAATCTACATTACTTTTGTTCAAAAATGAGATGCACACCTGAAGAGTGTGTGAACTTAACAGGGCATACAGAGCTCTGATTACAAAGATAATCATGGTTAATCATAATCATGAGGTTAGTTACCTCATGACCCTAGCACTGGTAAGAAGCTCATTTGAAACAGAAACCATAATCTCAGCATCCTATATAGAAGCTAAAGGAGAAGCAGAACATTTGCCCCAGGTATTGGCAAAGATTGGTCACCAGATCAATCAAAATCTATCTCTTTTCACCCCATGTATGTTGACAGCCATGTCAAAAAGTCTAGTGGACTGGTAGAAGATGAAGAGCAGAGCAAGCTGTGCTGAGCACTTGCAATGGGCAGTGGCAAATTGAGTCATATTTTCTTTCTTCTGAAAACCTTAAATTATGCTCAGTTTTTCAAATCAGAGAATCATGCAATTGTAGAATCATGGAACCAAAGAATGACTTGGGTTGGAAGGGACCTTTAAATAGTTACAAGACACCAGTCCTGCTAGTGACAGACAGGGTGCACTGTTCTCACTCACAGTGAGGAAAGGATCCTTTGCACAAGGGTTAGCAGGGTTCATAGAAAAAGCTTTAAACTAGATTTGAAGGGGGAAAGGGATAAAACCAGGCTTGCTAGAGAAAAGCCTAGGGGTGGCAAGCAAATGTTTGAGGGACGGTGTGTTAGGCAAATCCTTCAGTCTGCTCCATGATGCGCTGAGTACATTGGAGCATATTTGAAATGTCTTTATACTAATGTGTGCAGTGTAAGGAATAAACAAGAGGAACTAGAAACTTTGGACCAGTCTCGGAGCTACAACAACATCGGCATAAGTGAAACCTGGTGGGAGGAGCCCTGTGACTGGTATGCCATGATGGACAGTTATAGGCTTTTCAGGATAGATAGGCAGGGCAGACAAGGTGGGGGGGTGCTATATGCAAGGAAGGGGTTGGACTGTATGGCATTTGCAGTTGACAATGACATGGTTGAGAGCCTCTGGGTAAGGATGAGGGGGAAAGCAAATAAAACGGATGTTGTTCTGGAAGTGTACTGTCAACCACCTAACCAGGACAAAGACACCTATGTATTGTTCTACAAGGAAGTAAAGGATATCTCTAGATCAGCTGCCTTTGTCCTTATGGGTGATTTTAACTTTCCAGACATAGCTGGAAATATCATACACTGGACACAAACAGATCCAAAAAATTTCTGAAGCACATTGAAGATAAATTCTTGGTGCAGGTATTAAGGTTGCAAAACTTTTGATACTGTCTCTTACAGTATCCTTCTGGACAAAATATCCAGTATACATCTAGAAAAGTCTGTAATATGATGGGTGGGCAATTGGCTGATGAGGATGTTGTGTGAAACCATGCCAAAGGCCTTACGGAAGGCAAGGTAAATGACATCAGTTACTCTTGCCTTGTCCACCAACAGAGTCCATCACAGAAGGCACCAGATTAGTCAGGTGTGATTTGCCCTTTTTGTGAAGTCGTGCTGGCTGTCTCTAGTCACCTTCTTCGCATTCACATGCCTTGACATCGTTTCCATGAGGATCTGTTACATGATCTTAGCAGGCACAGAGATGAGGCTGAATGGCTGGTAGTTCTCAGGGTTCCCCTTTTTCCCTTTTTTTTAAAAAAATGGGTCTGATGTTTCATCATTCATTCCATTCACTGGGGACTTCACCTGACTGCCATGACTTTTCAAATATGATGGAGAGTGACTTAGCAACTACATCTGCCAGTTCCATCCTGGTATGCATTTCATTGGATCTCACGGGCTATGTTCAGATTCCTCAGATAGTCTCGAAACTGATATTGTCCTAGGATGAATGGGGACTTCATTCCCCCAGTCTCTGACCTGAAATTCAGGCACTCAAGAGATGTAGAAGGAGCAATTTTGAGTGAAAACTGAGTCAAAATACTTATTATCTCAGCCTTTTCAATGTCTGTTGTCATCAGAAGACGTTTCATTTATTGGGGGGCTACAATTTCTTTTGTCTTCCTTTTCTAATGTACCTGTAGAAGCTTTTCTTATTATTCTTCACATACCTTGCCAAATTTATCTCCAACTGTGCCTCAGCTTTCCTGATCCCATCCTTACACCCCCAGGCAGTATCACTATATTCTTCCCAAGATACATATTCCTGCTTCCACTGCCTATGCATTTCCTTTTTGTGTTTCATTTTGACCAGGAGGTTCTTACTCTGTCATGCTGGTCTCCTCCCTTACTTGCCTGGTTTCTGCCCAGGGGAATCAAGAGCTCTCATGATCTAAGAAAAAAGTCTATAAGAAAAATGTCTTTAAGCAGCTTCCAGACCTATTCTACTCCTTTATCCCTAAGGGTATTTTCCCAGGGTCTCCCATGCACTAGTCCCTTAAACAACTGAATGTTCACTTTCCTAAGGTTTAGGGTCTTGACTTCACTTTTCACCTGGCCTGTATCCCTCAAGATCATGAATTCCAACAGGGCATGATCACTTCATGTGAGGCTACCACCTATCTTGACCTCTCCAATAAGTCCATTAACACATCTCCTCTAGTTAGACTTCCTATCACCTGGATTAGAAACTTATCTTCAATGCACTCTAAGAGTCTCCTAGATTGCTTGCAGTTTGCTGCACTGCTATTTCAGCAGACATCAGGGTGATTGAAGTCCCCCAGCAGGATCAGGGCCTGCGACCATGATGTTTCCTGAGTTCAAATAAGAACTCTTCGTCAACATCCTGCTCTTGACTGCGTGGTCTGTAGTAAACACGAACCATGAGGATTCTTTTGTTGGCTTGGTCTCTAATATTCACCCACCATATTGCCCTCAACTTGGGCATTGCTGGTTTTCAAAGACAGCTCTGTGCAATCATTCTATTTATTTTTTTTTTAATGTAGAGGACAATCCCTCACCTTTCCGTCCCTGCCTGTCCCTCCTAAACAGTTTATAATCTTTGATTGCAGTGCTCCAATCACAATTCATCCAACCCAGTTTCAGTGATAGTGAATATAACTTTCTGATTGTACAGCTGTTTATCTTACTGTTTCCTCCTTTCCTCCCCTACATTGCCATAAAGGTGTCCATTGAATTGCCTCTGTAAGGTGAATGAAATTGGAGGCTTTCTCATATGGAAGGACCTTGCAAACTCAAGGGTGCTGCTTAAACATATGTTATTAAATTACAAATTGTTAAATCTCATCACATAATCCAGACCTCCAAAAATGCCTACTAAATACATATTTCTTATGAGTTTGCCTACATGCTATAATTTAATGCAACAAAATAGGGTAATAACGTCCCAAGTATCTGTAACTATATCCTTAGATGTCAAGACACACCTAGACCATTCCTCACGCATTATTCTCCAGTGCAACTACATATCACCTCTTGAGGAGTCAGCACCTCTGAGGACACTTAATCCCCTTCCATAAAAAGACCTTGAAAACATATCCAGAGATAGGTATCTGCCTCTATCCACTAGATTATAACTTATTACTAGAATGTTTAACTCTAAGACACTTCCCTAAATTGCAAAAGAAGTCAGAAATAGACAGACCTATCTTGCTATTTTTGCATTCCCCCAGATATTTGTAGCCATCTTCTCAGCACTCACAACCAAACATCCCCAGTTGTATATTCTTTGTTGAAATATGCATGATATAGCAAGGATAACTCTTTGGGGAATGCTGTAATTTTCTCTGTGTGCATCACACATGGTTCTGACATAGATAAACTACCAAAGTAAAGAATAGGGAGAAGAATATTTAATGTATAACCTCCACAAATGCAATACAGAGTCAGAAACACAGACAGCTTAGCAAGTTGTATTAAAACATGTCTATGGTTGAATTTAATGTTTATAAAAGATATTGGAACAGCAGCCCTAGAGATGGAAGCTTTTTATTCAGCCACACCAGGGGGGAGAGCCCATATGCTTTTTTCTGTTCGACTGAACAGACAGCAGCAGATGGGCATTTTTTTTGCCTAAGAAAACTTAGGAAGATCATACTCAAGGGAAATGCATCTATAGGACTAGATGTTACTGCATTAAGTAAACACCAGCAGACATGACACAGGCTATAAATCCTACAGGTATGATCAGTGAGGAAGGAACAATAACTGCCAGTGTGCTTTATTTCCTTAACAGTATGACCAAGTCTGTACCCATATACACTCTGAAGCTGACTGTTAGCTTTTAGCAGGTTGAAGTTTTCCATTCAAAGTTGTTTTGGTGGCTACAGACAATCACAGGTAGCTAACCCTGTTGTTGCCTGTGTAGGCTCTTCATTAAGAAGACTTCTTAACTTCTGTCTTGATGTGTGAGGTATATGCAATAGAGTGTCTGCCTTGTGAGGCTTTGTGTTGGGAAATACATGTGTACAAATCCTTCTGTAACAGAAGACAGAATCACAGAATCACAGAATCGTCTAGGTTGGAAAAGACCTTGAAGGTCATCCAGTCCAACCATTAGCCTAACATTCACAGTTCTCAAATATACCAAATCCCTAAGCGGTATGTCAACCTGACTCTTAAATACCTCCAGGGATGGGGACTCCACCACCTCCCTGGGCAGCCCATTCCAATGCCTAACAACCCATTCTGTAAAGAAATGCTTCCTAATATCTAGTCTAAACCTTCCCTGATGCAGCTGGAGGCCATTCCCTCTTGTCCTATCGCTTGTTACTTGGTTAAAGAGACTCATCCCCAGCTCTCTGCAACCTCCTTTCAGGTAGTTGTAGAGGGCAATGAGGTCTCCCCTCAGCCTCCTCTTCTCCAGACTAAACACCCCCAGTTCCCTCAGCCGCTCCTCATACGACATGTGCTCCAGACCCTTCACCAGCTTCGTTGTCCTTCTCTGGACACGCTCGAGTCATTCAATGTCCTTTTTGTAGTGAGGGGCCCAAAACTGAACACAGTAATTGGGTTGTGGCCTCGCCAGTGCTGAGTACAGGGGTAAGATCCCTTCCCTGTCCCTGCTGGCCATGCTATTTCTGCTACAGGCCAGGATGCCATTGGCCTTCTTGGCCACCTGGGCACACTGCTGGCTCATGTTCAGCTGACTGTCAATCAACACCCCCAGGTCCCTCTCTGACTGGCAGCTCTCCAGCCACTCCTCCCCAAGCCTGTAGCACTGCTGGGGGTTGTTGTGGCCCAGGTACAGCACCTGGTATTTGGCCTTATTGAAGCTCATCCAGTTGGCCTTAGCCCATCGCTCCAGCCTGTCCAGATCTCTCTGCAGAGCCTCCCTACCCTTGAGCAGATCAACACTCCCACCCAACTTGGTATCGTCTGCAAACTTACTGAGGGTGCACTCGATCCCCTCGTCTAGATCATCAATAAAGATGTTAAACAGGAGTGGCCCCAAAACCGAGCCCTGGGGGACACCACTCGTGACCAGCCACCAACTGGATTTAACTCCATTCACCACAACTCTTTGGGCCCACCCATCCAGCCAGTTTTTTACCCAGCAAAGCGTGCGATCATCCAAGCCTCGAGCAGCCAGTTATGCCAGGAGAATGTTGTGGGAAACGGTGTCAAAGGCCTGACAGAAGTCAAGGTAAACAACATCCACAGCCTTTCCCTCATCCAATAAGCAGGTCACCCTGTTGTAGAAGGAGATCAGGTTTGTCAAGCAGGACCTGCCTTTCATAAACCCATGCTGACTGGGCCTGATCATCTGGTTGTCCCGCACGTGTTGTGTGAGGGTACTCAGGATGAGCTGCTCCATCAGCTCCCTGGGCATCGATGTCAAGCTGACAGGCCTGTAATTTCCTGGATCATCCCTCTGACCCTTCTTATAAATGGGCATCACATTGGCCAATTTCCAGTCTGTTGGGACTTCCCCAGTCAGCCAGGACTGCTGGTAAATGATGGAAAGCGTCTTGGCGAGCACCCCAGCCAGCTCCTTCAGCACTCTCGGGTGTATCCCATCAGGTCCCATAGACTTGTGTATGTCTATGTGATGCAGTATGTCTCTGACTGTCTCCTGGATTGCGGGGGGGTCGTTCTCCCAGTCTCTGTCTTCTGTCTGAGGAGTCTGGACTCCCTCAATACAACTAGTCTTGTTATTAAAGACTGAGACAAAGAAGGCATTAAGGACTTCAGCCTTCTCCTCATCACTTGTTACCATGTTTCCTCCTGCATCTAGCAGGGGATGGATACTCTCCCTGGTCTTTCTTTGGCTACTGACATACTTATAGAAACATTTCTTGTTATCCTTGATTTTTGAAGCCAGAGTAGTTTCCAGTTGGGCTTTAGACCTCCTCATTTCCACCCTGCATAGCCTCACAACATCTTTGTAATCACTGTGAGTGGCTAGTCCCTTCTTCCAAAGGCGGTAAACTTTCCTTTTCTCCCTGAATTGCAACTAAAGCTCCCTGTTCAGCCAGGGTGGTCTTCTCTGTCACCAGCTTCTCTTACAGCACCTGGGGACCGCCTGCTCCTGAGCCATTAAAACTTTCTTCTTAAAGAGTGCCCAGCCTTCCTGGACCCCTATACCCTTCAGGATTGTCTCCCAAGGGATCCTGTCAAGCAGGTGCCTAAACAAGACAAAGTCAGCCCTTTGGAAGTCCAGCATGTCAGTTCTGCTTAGCCCTCTCCTGGCCTCTCTAAGAATAGGGAACTCTATTATTTCATGATCGCTGTGCTCTAGTCGTCCTCCAACCGCCACATCATCCACCAGTCCTTCTCTTTTCACAAAGAGGAGATCCAGTAGGGCACTTTGTCTGGTTGGTTCTCTCACCAGTTGTGTCAGGACGCTGTCTCCCACACATTCCAGGAATCTCTGAGACTGGTCCCATTCTGCTGTGTTGTATTTCCAGCAGATGTCTGGGAAGTTAAAGTCTCCCACAAGAACAAGGGCAAGCGATCGTGAGATTTCAGCTAAATGCCTATAGAATATTTCATCCACCTCTCTGTCCTGGGTGGGTGGCCTATAGTAGACTCCTACTACAACATCTGTCCTGTTGGTCTTCCCCCTGATTCTAACGCAAAGACACTCCACCCTGTCTTCACTACACTTGTGCTCAAAGCAATCATAACAGTCCCTAACATACAGGGCTACCCCACCACCTCTCCTTCCTTGTCTGTCCCTCCTAAAGAGCTTGTAGCCATCAACAGGTGCACTCCAGTCATGGGAGACATCCCACCATGTTTCTGTAATAACCACAACATCATAATTTTCCTGTTTTATCATGGCTTCAAGCTCCTCCTATTTGTTACCCATGTTGTGTGCATTGGTTTACATGCACATCAGATGGGCTGATGTTTTCCCCCCTTCCCCCTTCAAATCTAGTTTAAAGCTCTGTCAATGAGGCCAGCTAACTCCTGCCCCAAGATCCTCTTCCCCCTCTGGGACAGGTGCATTCCATCTAATGCCAAAAGGTCTGGTGTCCTGTATGTCAACCCATGATTGAAAACGCCAAAGCCCTGCCGGTAACACCAGTCTTGGAGCCACAAGTTCATCTGTTGAGTTCCCCTGTATTCTTTTTCATCCATTCCCCCAACTGAAGGGATGGAGGAGAACACAATTTGTGCCCCCGACCCCTTAATCACTTTCCCCAAGGACCTGAAATCTCTCTTCATAGCTTTAGGACTTCTCCTAGTAATGTTGTCACTACCTACCTGAACAACCAGGAGAGGGTAGTAGTCCTTGGGTCTCACTAGAGCAGGGATTTTAGCTGTGAGGTCCCTGACGCGGGCCCCAGGGAGGCAGCAGACTTCCTTATGAAACAGGTCCGGTCTGCATATGAGGCCTTCGATACCCCTCAGAATGGAGTCACACACTACAATGACTCTTCTGGGGTTCTTTTTAGAACTGGTTTTAATACCTGGTCTAGAATGACCCTGCCTTGGTGGACCTTGGTCTTCCTCCTTGTTTGTCTCATTTCCTTCTCCTTCTCTTCCTCACTCAAAGGTTCCAGGGTCCCGAATCTATTGTGAAGGGACAGCATGGAGGGTGAGGGAGGTTGGGAGAGGATTTTCCTGCCTCCCTGAGTGGGGACCTGTTTCTAGCCTCCCCCATCTCTTAGGTCCCCTCCTTCTGCCTGGTAGCAAGAGGATCAGGGATTACTTGCCTCCTTTGGAGCCTCCATTTGCTCCTGTTGCTTTAGGGGTGCTAGGGTGTTACTCCACCAATCAAGTTCCCTTTCACACTCCCTAATACTTCTTAATCTCTTGACCTCCTCTTTGAGTTCCGTCACCAGGCTGAGCAGGTCATCCAGCTGATCACAGCGCACAGAGGTGTTATCACTGGTGCCTTCCGACAGGACTGACAGTCTCAGACACTCCCTGCAGCCCAGGACCTGGATTGCTGCATGTTTGCGTGGCAGCTCCGTCTGGGTCCCCACGTTTTTTCTGGTGGTGGTTTTGACCTGAGTGGAGACCATGGTTCAGTCTACTCATGGAGGACTATAAGATGAAACTAGCTCAGATAAGTTCTAGACCCTAGAGATGGACTGCGCTCTGTCCGCTCGCTCTGCGTGCTCGAACTGCCGCGCAAACTGACGCGCCTCACCCTTCTGATGCGCCACGCTGTGTTTGCCTGCCCTGTTCACCGCGCTCCTGGTTGCTTGCGCTCCAGAGCACAAGTCTGCTATTGGTGTGTTTGCCCATTTTTGTAGTTCCTAAGAAGGTGTGCATGATTACAGACTCTCCTACACATGCTGGGCACCAGCATCATGGAGGAGCTCAAATAAACAAACCAGCTGTAGCCACAAGGTGGGACCAGATGTGAGAAGATTCGGAGGTATGAAAAAAAAACACAGCAGTGGGGCAGTTAATGCAGAGAGCATAAGATGAAAGTTCAGACCTGTCAGGGGAGAATCAACAGCCTGTTTTTCCCTCCAAAAAGAGAAGTCAGCTCAGTGACGCCCTAAACTATCTTCCTGAACTTTATAGAAAGCTTTTTTACAGAGTATATCAGGCAATTTGTCCTTTATTCATGATGGGTTATTCATGATGGAAGGAAAGGATGTAAGGACTCAGTCTACCTTTTTGGTCTGGTCAGCATTTTACATACTCTCAACACACTACCCATTTCTGTCAAGATTCACCTCCTCCACATGGAAGTCTGCATTTAAATGTTGATTCATATGAAGGCTATATCTGGAAGATCATACCTGTCTTGTGGGGCTGTTTAGGGTAAGTCTCAGAAAACTTTTCCATTGGTACACAATATCAACAGCTGAAACCCATTTCATAGTCCTGCCATCTTTCTTCTAGACATGTCGATTGCCTTTATTATCATATACATTCCTCGCTAGATTGCACCTCTCGTTTCTTTCAGCACTGTGGTCTATCAGATGTTAATTTAACTAATAGATTTTCAGGTATCCTACTTCATTAATGTCTCATAAAATCTGGACAAGAAACAAATACCTGTATTAGCCCATCTAAGTCTTCTTTAGTAAATAAGTCTCTGGATAATTATGAAAGGACCACTGCTCAATCAGAGTTCTGATGTGTGTTTTTCTAGGTCTTTTCCTACAAAAACTTCACAGACAAAGCTAAATAACTTCTAAACCCAAACTTTTATACTCAGAAAGGCTGATTATAGAAAACTAAAATATAGAGTATTTAACATTCTTCATAGAGAAAACCAAGCTGTGAGGGCAGGCTGAGCAGGAAAAAACCACAACCTTGTCATACACAACCTTGCCTCTGCCCACATGTCATTGCATCCAGGCATTTTCTACACTGTGACTCACTTCCCATTCCCACCCAGTCCTCTGAAAATTATTTCATCCTGTCACACATCGTTGGAGGTCAGATTGGCTACACTTGCTCCTTGCTGCCATATCTCACTCCATCAGTAGCTTATTAGCAATAAGGCACCCCCACACACACCTCCCCCTCCCCCTCCCCTCCCCTCCCCTCTCCTCCCCTCTCCTCCCCATCCTTCTCTTCTGTCAACATGGTCTGTTTTCCCCAAGGCAATCAGCAATCTCCCTTCCTCTCTACCCTCCATCCTCCTCCTCTTCTTATGGAAACACAGCACGAACCATGAACCAAACAAACCAAGAATACAGTATGTTGCAGTGGTTTACCACGTCTTCATAAGATCTAAGCTGGGACAAACTATTTGTTATTCAAATTAAATTTAATGTGATGACTATATCCAAACCATTTTTTTCTGTTTTAGAAATCAGGCATATCATATCTAAGGTTGTAAATTTATCTATGATGTTTGTAATCCGATTTTAAAATAGCAAGTTGATTACTGTTTCTTTAGCAACCGGTGCTGTTAATTACTTAATTTTCTAGTACTTGCTTTTTAGTCAATACCTAACTTAGGAGTACTAGGGAAAGCAGAGTGGTGGGGAGAAAGCTCTGGAGCAGTTTTCAAAGTCATCCTTAGAACTGGCATGAGAAGTGATCCTGAACAAATTGCTGTATCACTCTGTGCTTTCACTCCTGCCCCAGAGTTTCCACTGTTTCTCACAAATGAATACTAACGTCTGACAATTTTTTACTGACTATCTCATAAACTGAGGCTTTGTGTCATTGGACCTGCTGCTTTCCTATCATCAGATCTCTTTCTCCTCTATTGAGTGGGCCTTTGGATGAGGTCTGTAAGAGTTTTAGTGAGAATATCTCAGTAGAAGGAGGTGGCAAACCCTCAACTGTAAACACTCTTGAAGCTACCTGCTATGGAGAGGTGTTTTGCCTCCTTTCACTGTACCTCAGCTGTTTAACTGCAACCAACAGAAGGATATTTTGTGGATCAACTGAAAATACTGACTCCACAGAGAAGTTGGGCTAAGGCTATTTTGCAGCAAAGAAAAAAAAAGACTTTGCCAGAGGATAACAAATATGCCAGGTATTCCACTTTTAGAAAAATAAAGATATGAGACTAAAGATAAATAAAGATATGAGAAGTACAATGATATTAGGAGGCAAGGTTTACAAGCTCAAGTGCACAGTATGCGAAATAGGTATATCCAAGTACATTTTGATAAAAATAACAAATTCTTTCTCTCTGTGTAGCATCTTACAAGATAACTAAAGGTTAACAGTTACAATTTTGACTTTCTTTTTTACATAAAGACCACTACCACCACCACAATTGCCTTCTTTTCCCAACCAGAATTCTATCTTCAAACCTCTCTTTCAAACAGAAATTAATTTCTCATACCACTATACCACATCACAATGACTTCCAAGTTAAATTTTGTTAGATTATGGGAGAGAAAAGTCCAAACCACATTTCATTTCATTTTCAAGGAACAAAGTTCGTTTGGGATTTCCAGACATTGGGACTTATGTTGGTCATTAATTTATTTAGAATTAAAAGATTGAATGAGAAATTAAACTTTACACACACTAAAACCAAAATTCCTTCTTTAAGTTATATCTTCTCCAACCCTTCATAACTACTACGAAAGAATGAAAAGAGGAGACTGAGTTCCCTGCTGCCCCAGTTTTATCTTTCCTATTTTCAGTACCTTGAAGAACTGACCTTTTATACTACTGTATATTTTAAGATGCATATTTATTCAAACAGTGTCATGATGTATAAATCAATACAGGGTCAGGTTTAATTCAGCAATTTTATTAAGAATAAAGTACTATTGCTGATATTTTATTTTTAATGTTTGCATTGAAATGTGTCTTTTACTTATGTTCAACTACATAAACAGCAGGTTTAACTGAATTTTCAAGCCCTTTGGTTAAGAATTGAACTTCTGAATGCTAAATTAACCATTACTATAAGGATTGCTATAAATATGTCTATAAAACCCAAACACTGTTCTTGATTAATAGATTAAGCTGATGTTAAATTGTATTTTTTTTCTTAATTTGTTTTCTCCGTATTAATCTTATTAAAAATACCTCTGAATTTAATTAACATTTAACACAGAAATTGTGTTCAGTAATTGACTTAATTTTTTTAATAATTGGTTACATATTAAATACTCATTTTCCAAGAACACTGCTCATTACTAAAGAATAATAATTCTAGTGAAGAAAATATTCATCTTTTTGTTGGGGAGAGTTTTCTTTTTAAGTTAATAAGGCAAACATTTTTGTTGAATCACCTCTGAGTTAGGATTATTATGACCAACCAGTCTGGTTCTCTTCTTATATGTAACTACCAGTACATTACAATTCATTGAAAAGCATTGGAGAAGCCAATAGCAAAATTCTGTTCTTAGGAAAGTAATTTGTCTTTGTTTAAACAACCATAATTACCAGCCATGGATTCCCGTATGGTTAATTGCTTAATAACAGTATTTACTTGCACAAATTAAAACATTGTCTTTCTTTTGAAATAAGTTATGTTTTATGATCAACACTTGTAGATACTTTATAAAAAATTGTGATGTTATTTTAAGATTTATTTACAGAATTTTGATTTCATTAGAGCATCCTGTTCATGAATAAGCATCTCGTGGAAGAATACTTACAAAGAAAGCTGTAAGTGAAAAAAGCACAGCAAAAGGTGTCAGAGACACTGAAAATCGTTTGCTGTATAATATGTTATTTTTTACAACACTGAACAAAACAGAATATTTTTTCTTCTCAGCTGATGGAGCAGGACAAATTTCCTTTCCAGGTTTAATGTCTGGAATCCCAGTCCTGCAAAGTTCATATCTCCCACATTATATATAGCATCAAGGTGCTGACCTCTCAGATGAGTTAAGAGCATGGATATACCCATGGAGAGCAAAGCATGACACACAGTTCTACGCATTGAACAGAAATACCAAGACCATCTTACATGCTTTCTTTTACCTTAAGGAACACAAGATAAATGGGCCAGAGAGATGACAACCAATGCGTAGGAATAGAAGTCATGTACCTTAAATGCCAGAGACTTATAGGTGATCATTACTCTGATAACTTGCAAGCTACATATGTACTACTTTCTGTATCCTTCCTCCTGTTACTAGAAAAGAGATTACTGAAAGATCACACTCTTGCATTTAGCCTATCCTGGCTTATCTGGTTTTATATGTCATTTATGAGAATGATGTTCTGAACTTCTCTGCATAATCAAATTCTGACTGTCCCATGACACCTTTACCCCTCTGCTTGTTCCTGTATGCCTGCCTTGTAACTGGAGTCTAGCACTGCACAAGTGATCACTAAAGTGTATCCTCCTCCTTAGACTAAAAGGTCTTCAGCAGGTGTGGGTCTGTTAGATATGGGTGAAACTTACTACAGATAATTTAGTAATTTGACTAATGTTAGAAAAAAATTTAGGATTTTTTTTTCCTGCATGTATACAGGTAGATAAGCACTAATATATAAAAGTTACAAAAGCCTTATTTATTGACCTACACAAGTTAAAATGTGTTCAGTCTTTTTTCACCCCTTTTTTAACATGAACTTCTGAATTTTGTTTTTCTTCTCCTGAAAGGAATCTCATAAGCCAGACATTCAAAGGAAGACTTAGATATAAGTACCTTTCAGAAATCCTATGAAATCAGTCTCACAGAAATCACTGAAGTTATGCACTATATACTGCAGACTGACTCAGGCTCATGTTCCACTATGGTCATCCTGATTTATTAGTACACTCATTCATTTGAGCAATTTTATTGATTGAGCCTAGAGTGTTGCTGCCTTGAAGTGACACTGTCTTGAAAACCACGTTCCTGACCAACTGCATTGCTGTGGTGTGAAGCATACTTGGAAATGTCATCTGCGAGCTACATCTGAGGTGCTGGTAGAAACCCAACTGCTAGGCCCAGCTGGCCTTCACAGCATCCTATTGTTAGAAACATCTTGAAACTGCAAAGCAGCCTGCTTTGCATCAAACCACCCCATTGTCATTTTGTCTCATATCGCCTTGCTCTTATATTCCCTGGTTTTACATATGGCTCCTCAGTGCAAAATCAGAGCCCAGGAAGGCCACAAGTACTGGCACTGTTTGGCTAGCTGCATTCATGTACCAGCCACTAGATGCTGTTAAGTGAAAGAATGGTTCATTTATGCCTAAAAACCAGCAGGCTCTCATTATACAAGAACCACTTGTACAGCTACATAGACACCACTGAAAGGACAACTACCAATACAAAACAACAGAGCTATAAAATCTGCACTTTCAAACACAACTTCAGCAATATTTTCTCCTTGAAGAAACCAAACATACTAAATCTTCTTGCCAACCAGCTACACCAAGTGTTAGGAGAACATGGCAGTGGACCCAGACAGTCTGACCTGTATTCATGTATGTGCCAGAAGCCATTTTTATCTTGGAAGCTGCTACGTATAAGCACATTTTATGCCTATTCAGCACACTCTACTCTTTTTTCACTTTCTCAGTAAGCACAGGACATCTGAACCATTTTTTAACAAGCATGAGCACAGACAGAAAAGCAGAACAGTTGTGGCTTGTTTTGCATAATATATATTTTCTGTTAAGTCTGGATTTGCAGTGCATCTTGCTTGTTGAGTAGTTTTACCTATTGTGTCTGCACTGTCCTTTTGCATTTTCAAACACAAATTTTTTTGACCATAAACTTGCTTTTGCTTCATGGTGTACTTCACAGTCTGCTGTCCCTCACTGCCGCAGCTACTTATCGTCTGTGCTCTCCATTGGTTCTCAGCTCAAGAGCAACCTGTAAATGAAAAACACTGTGTGACTCACGCAGACCTCATGCACCTCCCAGAGCACAGGCTTAATCTGGTGCATCACTACCGTTCCACCTCCAGCTCATCGGGAAGATAATAGTTCTTAAATTGCACATTGGTGGGTGCATACAATTTGTGCTCTCTCGTGCAGTTACTGTTTTAAGATCCATCTAAGCAGATGCAAAATTTGTCTTTGCTTCTTTCTCATTTGCCATGACTAAATGTACCTGTTTTGCATAAATCATCATCTCATACATATTATAACAATGTGTCATTTAAAAATATTTCATACGTGATGACCTTTGAGTGTTCCTTATTCAAAGATTCATGAAAGCTTAGCATGAGGTATGTCTAATGATCCCTGTATAAACACTCTGAAAGCTCTCTTCTACAAAGGCTCAGGAAGGTGTAAGAGTCATTTTTGAAACTCACCCTTCAGGCTAAGGTCCTTTGGCAGTGCTTGACAGTTCTCATTTGCTAAATAAAGTACAATGTGCCAATCCGAAATAAATGTAAATTATCACTTTTCTTTCATGTTAATTAAGGTCTGATTAATGTATTCCAGCAGTTGTTGCTGGTACAGTAGGGGAATGCCTTTTGTTGCAGAAACAAAACATATATATAAATCATGGTTCTGCTTCATCTGTTGAATTTTGGGTTAAGCTGTAAAGATTACCTTGCCTGAAAATATCACCAACCTGGTCTCTTGAACAAAAAAAAGCTTGAGGAATACATGCTGGATTTACAATTGTCCACCTGATATAAATTCTGCTATTGTAAGGAAAAAAAATTGGAAAATTAAAATTGATTCCAAACTCTCTTCCTCACAGATGCATAAGGAAAAGCAGGACAAGTTCTAAGACAAGTTCTATGTCTTATGAGGAGCAGCTGAGGGAACTGGGGGTGTTTAGTCTGGAGAAGAGGAGGCTGAGGGGAGACCTCATTGCCCTCTACAACGACCTGAAAGGAGGTTGCAGAGAGCTGGGGATGAGTCTCTTTAACCAAGTAACAAGCGATAGAACAAGAGGGAATGGCCTCAAGCTGCATCAGGGAAGGTTTAGACTGAATATTAGGAAACATTTCTTTACAGAACAGATTGTTAGGCATTGGAATGTGCTGCCCAGGGAGGTGGTGGAGTCCCCATCCCTGGAGGGGTTTAAGAGTAAGGTTGACATAGAGGGATATGGTGTAGTTGAGAACAGTCAGCGTTAGGTTAATGGTTGGACTAGATGATCTTCAGGGCCTTTTCCAACCTAGATGATTCTGTGAGCTTTTTGGGCCAGGCATACCTGTCACTTGTTAATTACCATTCATAGAAGGTATTCTCAGTTTGTGTGAAAAACTAGATGTTGAAAATTGAGACCAGCTGTGTCATTATGAGAGATCTTTAATATATGATCAAGGTATGATCAAGGTGAAATGCATCTTTTTAATTCATATCTTAAATGAACATTTTAAGGGTTTCTTTTAATACACATTTTTATACAGCTCTACTCATGAAATCTTCCTATGTAGATTTCAAACATCAAAACATCAAAAGTTTGTGAGCTCTCCAGCAGAGAAACATTATTCAAGAGTGGAAGACAAGTGTTATAAACAAACAGGACTGCCACACGAGAAAGACAACAAGTAAAGGGCTGACTTTGTCTTGTTTAGGCACCTGTTTGACAGGATCCCTTGGGAGATGATCCTGAAGGGTATAGGGGTCCAGGAAGGCTGGGCACTCTTTAAGAAGAAAGTCTTAATGGCTCAGGAGCAGGCAGTCCCCAGGTGCTGTAAGAGAAGCCGGCGACAAAGACCATCCTGGCTAAACAGGGAGCTTTGGCTGCAACTCAGGGAGAAAAGGAGACTATACGGCCTTTGGAAGAAGGGGCTAGCCACTCACAATGATTACACAGATGCTGTGAGGCTATGCAGGGTGGAAATCAGGAGGTCTAAAGCCCAGCTGGAAATTAATCTGGCTTCAGCAATCAAAGATAACAAGAAATGTTTCTATAAGTATGTCTGTAGCAAAAGAAAGACCAGGGAGAGTCTCCATCCCCTGCTAGACGCAGGAGGAAACATGGTACAAACGATAAGGAAAAAGGCTGAGGTCCTTAATGCCTTCTTTGCCTCAGTCTTTAATAACAAGACTAGTTGTATTGAGGGAATCCAGCCTCCTCAGCCAGAAGACAGATACTGGGAGAACAAACCTGTCACAAGCCAGGAGGAGATAGTCAGTGACCTACTGCATCACATAGACACACACAAGTCTATGGGACCTGATGGGATACACCCGAGGGTGCTGAAGGAGCTGGCTGGGGTGCTCGCCAAGACGCTTTCCATCATTTACCAGCAGTCCTGGCTGACTGGGGAGGTCCCAACAGATTGGAAATTGGCCAATGTGACGCCTATCTATAAGAAGGGTCGGAGGGATGATCCAGGAAATTACAGGCCTGTCAGCTTGACATCGATGCCCAGGAAGCTGATGGAGCAGCTCATCCTGCGTACCCTCACACAACACGTGTGGGACAACCAGACGCTCAGGCCCAGCCATCATGGGTTTATGAAAGGCAGGTCCTGCTTGACAAACCTGATCTCCTTCTATGACAGGGCAACCTGCTTATTGGATGAGGGAAAGGCTGTGGATGTTGTTTACCTTGACTACAGTAAGGCCTTTGACACTGTTTCCCACAACATTCTACTGGCAAAACTGGCTGCTTGTTGCTTGGATGGGCACACGCTTTGCTGGGTAAAAAACTGGCTGGATGGCCGGGCCCAAAGAGTTGTGGTGAATGGAGTTAAATCCAGTTGGTGGCTGGTCACGAGTGGTGTCCCCCAGGGCTCGGTTTTGGGGCCACTCCTGTTTAACATCTTTATTGATGATCTAGACGAGGGGATCGAGTGCACCCTCAGTAAGTTTGCAGATGACACCAAGTTGGGTGGGAGTGTTGATCTGCTCGAGGGTAGGGAGGCTCTGCAGAGAGACCTGGACAGGCTGGAGCGATGGGCTAAGGCCAACTGGATGAGCTTCAATAAGGCCAAATGCCGGGTGCTGCACTTGGGCCACAACAACCCCCAGCAGTGCTACAGGCTTGGGGAGGAGTGGCTGGAGAGCTGCCAGTCAGAGAGGGACCTGGGGGTGTTGATTGACAGTCAGCTGAACATGAGCCAGCAGTGTGCCCAGGTGGCCAAGAAGGCCAATGGCATCCTGGCCTGTAGCAGAAATAGCATGGCCAGCAGGGACAGGGAAGGGATCTTACCCCTGTACTCAGCACTGGTGAGGCCACAACTCAATTACTGTGTTCAGTTTTGGGCCCCTCACTACAAAAAGGACATTGAATGACTCGAGCGTGTCCAGAGAAGGGCAACGAAGCTGGTGAAGGGTCTGGAGCACATGTCGTATGAGGAGCGGCTGAGGGAACTGGGGGTGTTTAGTCTGGAGAAGAGGAGGCTGAGGGGAGACCTCATTGCCCTCTACAGCTACCTGAAAGGAGGTTGCAGAGAGCTGGGGATGAGTCTCTTTAACCAAGTAACAAGTGATAGGACAAGAGGGAGTGGCCTTCTGTTGAGCCAGGGAAGGTTTAGACTAGATATTAGGAAGCATTTCTTTACAGAATGGGTTGTTAGGCATTGGAATGGGCTGCCCAGGGAGGTGGTGGAGTCCCCATCCCTGGAGGTTTTGGGTTGATATAGCACTGAGGGATATGCTGTAGTTGAGAACTGTCAGTGTTTGGTTAATGGTTGGACTAGGTGATCTTCAAGGTCTTTTCCAACCTAGATGATTCTGTGATTCTATGATTCTGTAAGAAATCTAACTTCTAATAGTTCTGTCCTATAAAGTGTCTAAACCTTGAAAGACAAATAAGATGTAAGTAGCCAGAAGACAACTTGGTTAGAAGGGAAAAATTACTGAACAAAAAAAAAAAAAGCCTGAGAACCAGGCTTTGGAACTAGAAACATCCTGAAAAGTGCAGCTGGCCTCTTTGTATTTCAGTTGGGATACCTGGAAACTGGAGACATCCTGAGATACCACCGATAAGCACAAATAAACCAAAAAGCTGTAACAGGAGCTTTTGGACATGGTGTGGAAACAGTCTGGGAACGTGAAATTGGCCTGAAAGAATAGAGAACTTCATCACCTACTGGCTGTTACTGGTGAAAACAGAAATTAATGGCACCTATTGGCTACTCAGTGTGGTGGTGTTCTACACCCTCTGTCTCTAGGATATTAAAAAGACTTAATTTTTAACAAAAATGGAGCCTCTCTCTCCAAGAACTTCCCACGTTGCATGTCCTTTTCCTTTCCTACACAGGTTGAAACCCACACAAGCTTTCTGCAGTATCTTGGGCTCTCTCCAGGGATGTCTGGCTAACTCCAGGCTCTGACATGGTCTTTAAGTGAGACACTGTCTGTTATCATATTGGACCCCCTCTAGGCCCACTTTTGGTGTTGGGTTGGCTTGTCCTTCCCTCTTTTGGAGGTGGTTGGGTCCCCCTCTGGGACTGGTTTGTCTTCCCCTCTGTGGTGGTTTGGCTTATTCTGAAATCTGTCTAATTCACTTCAGGTCTATATTACATACCCATATAATTAGTCTATCATAGGTATATCTGCTGCATGTTGATAAGTTTCCTTCATTAATGATAAGTTTGTGATAACCTGTAATAGCATATGCCTACTTGGTTGTTGCTGTTATTGATTGTTGCTGTAATACTGATTGCTCTTATATGATTGGTTGCTGTTACTATTAATCACTGATAGTAATTTCTAATAACAATATGTATTTATATTCACTTTGTCAATCATAGGTATACTTGCTAGTAGTGATTTTGTGGTGGTATACCTGCTTGTGGTAATTTTTTTTGTATTTGTAGTAATCTGTAGTAAATAGAAAAATTTTGAGGATAAAAGACTCCATATTCTTGCATACAATGTTATCCTGCAAACCCACAGTCATGATCCCTGCACACCCACGGGCTGTGTAACCTTTTAGGTCATGACAAATTGGTGGAAGAAACTCACTCCAGATGAGTGGGAACCCCACGATGGAGTAAGGGCTAGCTCAACTGCTGTCACCTTACTCAGAGGCCTCTTATTTCAAGCTCCTTTGCTCTTCTCATTTGAAGACGAATATTTGCGCAAAGAGAGCAAGAATGGTATCCACTATCAGTTAAATGATACTAAATGAATCACTGCTCTGACCCAAAATGGAATTCAGCTGTCTGAAAAAGAAGAAAAATATCAGTATATTTATATACATAATGCAGTATATGGTCTTACCAAATTGCCATCAAAATAGATTGTCAACATATGTAATTGTTGGTGGACAGGAAACTGCAGAACACTTCATGGAAACAGCTTCATAGTATAATTTTCTGTTGCTTATTAATGCTTTTTCAAAAAAAGCTTTAAATCATCTTTCATATATAAACTTGGCTGTTGTTCAGCCACAGTGATATACTTACCTGTTTTATTTGAGCCCTTTTTTTTTTCTTGCATGCTGTCGTCACAGTGTGCTCAATAGTACAACATGGTCCACTGAGCATGTCTCCATTAGATATTGGACATACAATCTCAGGGTTCGAGGAAGATGCTTCTCTTTTATGACTGAAAACTGCATTAGTTCTTATCATACCTTTTCACAGTTATGTCAGTTATTAATCAAGCTGGAAGGCCAGGATTCTTAATGGTATGGAAAAATTGTCTCCATGGAAAGAAGCAGAGACCAGCAACTCAGACCACACAGAAGACCCACTTGATAACTCCCATGTTTTGATCACCACTACATTAAACAAGATATATATATGGGAATCAGCTGAAAATCTATTGTAAATCTTACATTAAATGTCAAGGAATTAGTATTTAGTTTCATGATAATCAATAATCCGTATGGAGGCA
The DNA here is from genome assembly GCF_031877795.1 of Strix aluco. Lineage (NCBI taxonomy): Eukaryota > Metazoa > Chordata > Aves > Strigiformes > Strigidae > Strix > Strix aluco. The sequence goes on from NC_133971.1 coordinate 21,372,389, forward strand.
TAAAATTTAGTTTTATTAAGCTTCTGAACTCCAAGACACTATGTTTTTAGCAGGGGAGTGAAGAACAACTAAATATATCTGATTTCTTTGTGAATTAATCAGAAAATATTCCTTCAACTACAGATTGTGAAAAAGAAGGTCAGAAGGCCTACGTATTTATATATTGAATGTTGCAGTGTTTCTTTATTCCCCTGTGGATCATATTTTTATGTAAGACAATATTGTGAGGTATTATGTTAAAAATAATAATATAATTACAGACTAATGACTTTATGTATGTCATGTAACAAGCATATATACAGCTTCTTTTCAACAAAAAGGTGTGGTAACTAATAACTATAAAAAAAAAAAAAAAGTAAAAGCCAGTGGGACATTTCTGCTGTTCCTCCAAGGGAAAGTTTGTCTAAATCATTGCTCTAAAAGCTTGGAACATATTATTCTGCACTATCAGGGACAATATACAACATATTTCCTTTGCATTCATCTAAGTTTCTACCAACAAAACTAATTACATAGATCAGCTCTTGGACCAGTAATATCACATTTTCAAAGCTCTGACATATAACCACCTTGCTAATACAATAAATGCATTTGCTAATAGAGGGTTCTAAACAAGAGTTTTTCCAGCCACAGTGGTCCAGAAATTGCTTACCAAACATGAGGCTGGCAATTTACGTGTCACTTAATTCTCTTTTCACTTTCCTAGGAAATAAGATAATACTTCTTTAATATGAATGAGATTCAGTGTCAGAGCTAAGATTTTAGTTTTATCCAAAAACATTAATTTTGTTTGGTTTTGTTTGCTTGTTTTGGAATAACGTAGGTAAATAGTATGTTTGCAGCAAGATAAATTTATGATTGGCCTGGGTTAATTTTGTTTATTATTCATTTCTCTTCTTCCTTCCAGTGATACAGAAAATTTATGAAAGTTAGCTATCCTGTACGTTAATTTTGGTCTCCTTTGAACATGGTGTTGCAAGAGTGAAAAAAATGGGTAAGTTGCTTGGGTTAGGGACAATTGTATTAATCATCTGTTTTGAGAATCTTCTCAACAATCAAAGAAACAATATATTTGTTTGGGAATATTTTTCATGTTTAGTCTCAGCCAAAAATAGACCAAGAAATTTTATAAAGCAAAACACTACAGCATAATTGGAAATTGTCATTATTGGGCTTTTGATCTGCTTTTCTGGACCTTGGCAAAAATAAAAATTAATGACGTTTTAAATAAGTCCTAGCCTTATACTCTTACTGCCTCCTGATTTGGCACATTCTTATAAATTCTTATAAATTTTTCTCCTTTTTTTTTTTTTTTTTAATTTTTGGTGCTAATTTTCACCTCAACCTACATGCAAACCAACTTATATTAATATTTTGAAAAAAGATTTAATGTGTCACAATATCAAGTAACTTGCTAAAAAGTGGAAGTATATAACTGTCACTTTCCTTCTACCTTTAATTTAAGAATAAACGTAAAAAACAACCATGTTTGACTTGCAGTACTTCTGTTTTGCAACAAGTAATGTCCATACATGCAAAAGAGTGCTGCTCTGCATGTATCCACAGCAACAAGCTAAAAAGCATGGTAGCTTTTTGTGAATTTGGACACAGCAAAAGAAAATGAAAGGTTTTAAAAAGTTGTATAGTACAGATATTAAATTTTTATACCACACATTCTATCTCTGCATGACAAAGGATATTACAGAAGGATCTGTATTATTAATGAAAATTATTTTCTTAACACAATGTATCACACTATTAACCAAACCAGAAATAGAATCAAGGTTACTAACACTCAGTAAAATGCTCTCCACATTATTCTTCATTCTCAGAAATAAAGTTAGGAAACTCCATTCATTTTCTAAACTCCTGAAAACTTCTCAGCTATATCCTGCTCCTTACTAAATTGAAAAAAAAAAAAAAAAAAAAAAAAAAAAAGAGGTGTTAAAACTTAGATTTACTGCAATTAGCTATTAAGTGGCAAGTGTTATTGATTTTATACAAACACAGAGAAAAACAATATATGAGATGATACATAAAGCAGCTGCACTGAGCAGATACTGACTTAACAGGTAAATATCAATGCTGTTTTAAGGTAAAAAAAACCTTTCATGTTTAATGGTTATTTAACAACACACACTTAAGACAGAAGATATTTTCTTCATATTTTGGTTTTGGTTTTGTTTCCTTGTCTAAATATGATACAAGATATGTAATAATTGCCCCATGATTCACTGAATTTTGAGTTAGCAGTGGCATTGAAAGGCATTAAACAGAGAAATGTCCTTGCTTCAAATTAACTCAGCAATGATGATTACAGCAAAACCTCAAGTACTGTACTTTTGACCTGCTATCAACAATTAAGACATGCTATGAAAGATTTGCATTTCCTCAAGCTTCAAGCCAGACCTTTTTAACAATAGCTTTAGGTGAATTTTTCCTAGTTATAAAAAAAAAATGTGAAATGGAAGTAGGAATTTGCCTTTTATTTACTTTAGTCAGGCAGAGCTTTGAATCATAGAAAAGAAAGCACTCTTTAGCCTTCCATATCCCCCCCAAATCTATCTCCTATAGAAACTTTTTTCCTTTAAAAAAAAAAAATGATTAAATTTATTGATCTGTGAACTGACATGAATTAAGACACTGCTGGTTCCTTTCTAACTAAAAAAGTGCATCAACACTACCAAGACTACTTGGAGAAAATAAATAAACAAACAAATAAATAAATAAATAAATAAAATATTTCCGTAATGGAAACTGATTATTTTTATGCATCGAAGAGTTTCATATAAAAAAAACCTAAGGTCTACTAAATAGATGCATTTTTCTCCCAGCGGAAAAATATTTTTTCCATCAGAAAAAATAATTACAATAATGACACCAGGTTTTTGGATTTATAAGAACTATTTCAGCTCAGAGAGTCCCCAAGAATTACAAATTAAAAAGAAATGCACCTATGCCATATTCCTTTCACTCTCTTGGGAATGGATCAACATCCTTCATTCTGATGGTGGAGACCATCTACAGTCAGAAACACCTGCAGGCAAGAAGGAAACAATTCTTCCTCTTATATCATCAGTCCAGGGCATGCTGTTTGGCTTCTGTCCTTGAAGAGCTTTACTTTTTTTTTTTTTTTTTTTTACAGTAAAATGTTTTCTTCTTTCTAATGTTTTATTTTTATTATATTTACATGGTTGAAATAAACTTGAAAGGGACTGTAGAGAATATATTAATGAAGACAAACACCCCATACTGTACTGGGATATTTATTTTCCCAGTGTTCTGTATAACTGTAAAACTTAACATAAATTCACTGAAATAATTAAGGTAGTCTTGGTTTGTGAGCTTTATCAAATAAGCCTTTCAATCAATTAACACTTTGGAGACTTTGCTGATTAAAATCTACTTCCACAGAATTAAAATTAATTCTTTGACTCTTTGGTTACCTTGTCTGCACTCTTTAAATGTTGCTTTCTGAGCCTCTTTCTAATATAGATCCCTTTTTTTCAAAAGACATCACCCTGTAGCAAAAGCTAAACAAAGAATTTACAATGTGCTGAATAGACATCTGTATTATTTATGGCTTTTGTAAGAATATTAGTCATGGAAAATCAGACATAAAAATCTTCATAGCTGTCCTGAGGTGGACAATGTATTCTATTTCTAATTTTTTTAATATTAATATATAAAATAATGCATTTTTAAAAGTTTTTTAATGCTGATTTTTTAACTCAGTTTAATTCTCTCACATTAGTTATCTAAAATATGTCTGAACTATACACAATAATGACTGTAAAAAAATTGATTCAGTAAAAATTATATCACTTTTATATCTGGTTTTCAGAAACAAACTAACAAATTTATTGGAGAACTTCTTACATATAATAGAAGACTTACATAAGTTATAAATAGAGATATGCATGACAGAAACCTGATCGAATGTGTTCCACTTGTTCTATCAGAGAACAAAAGCACTGCACACAAGAAAACTGCAATCAAAACCGTCTAGCACAAAACCAAATTTAAACACTGAATGTCACATTGAAACTCACCAGATATGACCCAAATCAAGCCCATCTCTTCCAAGAAAATACAGACTTATACCATTACAACTATTCAATACATGTTTGAAGTGACAAGCTTCTAGAAACAAAAGCACTGACAATTCATGGTTAGATCTAATAGCTTTAAATAAATTATATTCACACTAATACCATCCTAAAATCTCAGGAGTTCAAAGTCATCTTGATATAGTTCCAGTAGCACGTTGTGCAATTCTTAATGAATATTCCTTTTTTCTTTTTTTCATGAGCTGTCAGCATTGTTATTGATACCACTTTATCCATTTTAAATGGGTTTTTTTCTTCCACACCTTGTCATTAAACAGTTATTTACCCTGTCATTGCATTTGATGAAATCTGCCTGGCCTAATTTCCCAATAAACTGCTTGAGATACCCTCTGTGAAGAATGTCCATTTATCACACAGTCTGTGGAAGATTTTAGCTAGCTTATGGTAGATCAGGCCAGAGGTTTAAAATCTAAGACTCTGTCTTAAAGGAGGAATTTCTCCTCCATATGTAGAGGAAGTCCTTTCACATCTGTCCAGCACAAGTGTTTTGTAAGGTCAACATAAGTATCAACAAATAGTCTAACACGAACTGGATTAAGACGTACTCATGCAAGCCTGTGGGTAAATGTTGTTACATTACCACAGTTAACCTGTGTTTGTTTCTTTCCTCTGGACAGGGCAGCCAGTCACTATCCCACTCTTTTTATGATCTTTGAAAAACATGCTAAAATGATGGATGAAAATGAAATAATTAGCATAGTGTCAGAATCAAGAGGGACTGAATCCCTCTGTTTCTAGTGTTTTACAGGCTCTAGGTGGAAGGATACTAATAGCATTTTTTTCTAGAGATCTTTTATTGGCATGCTCTCCTTTACTCTGCAACAGGACAGGCATGATCCTTCTCCCATTGCCTTCTTTCTCACAGTTTAAACATGAAATGCTCTTTTCATGATTGGCTTTTTATTAATTAATTTCATATGGCTCTTACTTCTTCCCTCATATGTGTTTTTTCATTGCAGCTACTTTTGAACCGCAGTTGCTTCATTGCTTTTGAAAGTACTGTGTTCTACTATTCATATGACTATCCATCCAGCTGCTACTGGTAAAATGGAAAAGAAATGCCTTCTTGAGAAACTGGATATGTAATTTTTTTCAAGATAGAAAGTTACCAGACCCAAAGACATTGTCTTGAATCCATTTCTCTACAAGGCCAGTTAAAACTGGCCAACACTACCGGTACCCTTAAATTAATCATCTCAAAATATGAGCACATTATGGCTGAGTTTGCACTGAATAAGGGCACAGTATATCAGTATTTTCCATCTTGTATAATGATAAAATAATTAGAAAGGTAAAATTCTCTTTACTGTAACTATTTAGAGAGTGTTGTGAAATGAATAAATTTAATTTGATTGGAAATCTTGATTTTTACACCTTTATAACTTGCTAGAATGTCAAAATTTATGAAGACCTAGAAAAAATCTTGGGGTTTTTGAACCTCCTAGAATTCCTCAACTTTCACATGATGTTATTTTGGAAATACCCAAATATTTGAACACCATATATACACAAGTTTTCCAGAAATAGATCAAAATAGAAGTCTGATTTACTACAGAAATCAGTGGAATTCTGTCATTATGTAATTCTTATCAACTTCCACAGCAGATTGACTAAAAAAACTACAGAAAGTTTAACATTACTGAAGAGATGCCATTTGCAGACATATGCATATATTTTTTTACAGTTTTCCAAGCCAAACTTAGTTTTGGTGAATTTTATGAAAATTTAAACTTAGCCTTTAATGTCTCAGAGGATGTACTGAATTTCTTAATATTTTAGATAAAAATTTAACAGCTGGATATTTTTAAACAATTCAATCTTTCTCTAAATCTTGTCCCTAAAATAGAGAAAGCATTAATTTTCAAACAAAGCAATATATGTAATAAATATATTGAATTATTGCTTTCAAATGCAAAATTACTTCTCTAGCCAAAAAAATATATTATTACTAGTTGCAGTGACAGTGGGCCTATTTAGAAACAAGAGGTTCTTTAATATTCTGGATGGTTCTCCTTTTTCTGACACATACATTTAAGGGAAAATGATGTACCTCTAGACACTATTCCAAAGTTATTGTTGTGAATTCTGATGCTGTTATGATGTTAATCGACTTTATTCATTATGTTGTTGATTTCAGTGATAATTATGCACTTAGAAAGCCATTTCCTGTAGTCATGACTCAGTCCAAACCTCCACTGATCTCAGTGCAAATTTTCCATGTCTGCAAGATCGCATATAATCTGAACAAAATCTAACTACCAGTGTGCTAGTGTGATCCACCCATCGAAATATTCACCCATCAATTTTAGAATTATTTTCCATTACATTTTTGTCAGTTACAGTACAGAACAAGCCTTCATAGAACAACTTGTCCAAATCCTCACAGAATTGCCAATGGGAAGACAAAGGTCATGTTTGTCCTCTTGTTAGAGATCATATACTATATATTAAAAATTCTGTCGTCTGTCAAATCTGTGGTGACCTATGTCTTCATGGAATATGTTGAGATAATAACACATTGCAATGATGTGTTTTCCTCCATGGAAAAGCTATGCTGCTGTTCCTGGTAGGAAATAATTGGTACATAACATATAAAGTCAACATCTGAACTTAATGAAGTGTAAAGGAGGTGGTATTTCTCATAAAAGAAGTATATTATCCATTTAAACAGCTTTCAGTCTTGCACATAAACTATGACTTAGATAAGCCTTAGAAAAGGGAAACCAGATGGCAATGGATTAACTTGCCTGCATAATTCTAATAGCAGAATGCATTAAGTTTTTAAATGAGAGTATATGAAAGAATAACACCCTCTAAATACCCCTTTAAAAACTACAGAGCTAAGTGGAACAAATAACTATTTTTTGTTATTGCTATACCCTACCATTTGTAGATATTCACTGCATTTATTTTTTACATGATTTATATAGTGTAATTATTTTACAGAGTAGGTAACATTAAATAATGAACTTCCTATCTTCAAAATAAGGCAGTGTGTATCCCATTTATTTCATTAATTTATCAACCTTTTAGTTTTGATTTGCATTAGAATATGTATAACAACATGCAGATTTTAAGTAATGGAACTTTTTGTGCATAAATTGACTTTGAAAAGAATTCAAGTGTTTATTACACTAGTAAGTGCATGAAGCTGATTTCTAATGCTAAAGGCAAATAAGACTCAAAATTTACTAGATGAACATTGACTATTTTCATATCTGTTAATATTTCATTCCTTTTTTTTTTTTTTTACTTTGACAAAGCAGTGCTGGAAGGAACAATAATAAAAATTTCTGTATCATTCTGACTTGAGAAGACAGGAAAATGGGAAGTTTGATCATAACATCATCTGTATTTCTTCATGCTGCTAGGCCAAGATGGGGTGTGAATCTTTCTGGCCCAGACCTACTAGTCAAACTAAGTACTCATACAGACTAAGACTAATACTAAGTACTAAGACTAAACTCTTGGTGCTTTCTTTGCAACACACACAGACATGGTTGTACAAAGTAAATTTGTGGAGACTAAACCTTCTCCAAGAGGTATTTCTCCTGAGAATATTTAAAGAGAAAATAATGACCCCTAAGGTTGGAATAAATTATGGTAATATCCTTGAGATGCCCATTTAAACTTCAATATTTTTAACAGACCTGAGTGAAATACCCAGAAGTTGCACCGCAATTTTAAAATTTAGTTGAACTTCTCCCCATTTGTCTACTTCAACCGTTAATAAAATATGAAATATTAAGATAGTCAATTTCAGATTGGTTTCAACTATTCTCTGTTATGAATTCTGTAATCATATCTCAGGGAATGTGGTGAGAAGACTTATGTCTTGTATTGTTTTTCACAAGTCATCCTCCCTGTATGGGCTGTTTCTCTCATGGGGAAATTCTGACATAAGAGAAACCAGAGAAGGAGATTCTTGGAATAAGTTGGAATTTCTAGGCTCCTTTATACCATATTTTACAGTAAAAATTACTTAAAGTGCACAGATTGTGTGTTAATATTTGCTGATTTAGCTACTGTGTCTAAATGTAGCAATTCTGTTAAGGTTACCAATCAGTTTAAATTAAATTCTGTGTATAGAATTTATTCAAATACATTTTGAATGAGCATGGTTATCATAGAAGTTATTAATTTATTGGACTTGTATTTTTATTTTTTGAAATTAGTAATCTAGAAATGAACATAACAGGAGAACTAAGAATTAAATAGCAAAACCAGCCCCCTTTGAAAAGTTACTTCTCTGAGAAAATGTTTTAAGGAAAGGATGTGTTCTGCAAGATAGCAGTATTCCAACACTTAAAACTTACTATAAAGAAAAAAATTGTTACTTCAATCTGAATAATAATATTCAGATTAAAATTTGAATATGCATTTTTAGCATCAATGCTTTTCTGACTGACTAGTTGTTTACAATTGACGTTTACCTTTGTTACATGGACTCGTTAGTCTTTATTGGCTTGGCCCTGAAGATATTTTTTCTAAAGAAAGCCTTTCTTAACACTATTTCTAAAGGAATTTCAATTCCAGTTTCAAATATGCAGTCCTTCTGACCTCAACACAGCTTCAAATGTGTAAACAAAAAAATAAAGATGTTCCATGGGGGAAAGGAATGACTCCAAAGCCTAATTTGTTATATGGGAAGTCTGAAGAAGACCAGAATTAAGTCAATTTCATGCAACTGTGTGTGAGATGGTGAGAATGGAGGTTAGACATGTCCAGGACATCTGCTGAAATAATCGACATAAGAACCTGCTGAGGACCCTGAAAAAGAGAACTAACAAAAATTGCATGGTTTTGTTAGCTACAAAGACTGCTGCTGAGCAATTATCTCCCTGGATCTGCTCTGTGTATCCAAAAGAGAAATGAAGATTTCTGGTCATACCACTGCACAGCAAAATGTTTCTTGCACCTAAAGGTAAAACATTACACATAAGGCTCACAGTGAGATAACTAATTGTATTAGGTAAAAATGGACATTAACATCTATACAATAGCTTCTAAAACTTCAGAACTTCACCTTTGTAGAACTTGTAACAAAAGATGTGGTCAGTACTTGAATTACCTTTAAAGTAAATTAGTATTTTTAACACATCAACTTTCATTATTCTATTATAAAAAAAAAAAATTGATTTTTTGGACTGAATGTCAATTTGTTGAAATTTATGTTTGCTACCTTAAAATCTTATTTTAATAACTTTTCTAAGTAGTTCTAAAGTTCTAAATTATTCAGTTTTCCCAATTTGACCTAGATACATAAAATTAATTTCTGTTTAAAATTATATGTTTAAAATTTACATTTAAAAAAATCAAGAATACCAAAATGAACAATTCTGATCTATCATGTGAAATTGTTACTTGTCTTAACTGTACAAAGTTTGCCAAAGGTTTACATTTTCCTTTTAATTTAGGACAGGGTTTTCTTGCATTTTTCTTTTACCACTAAACCTCTCATTGAGTGGAAAAGTCAGCTCCCTTCTGTAAATGTATTTATCTAGAAGTGATTCAGCAAGGAAATGCCATTAGTCAATATCAACTCAATATTCTGGTGAATGGATAAAAACATTATTTTTTTCACATTCTAGCTGAGATGAAACCTGAGTTTGTAGTGGTAAAAGGGGTTTAAAGCATATATTAAAAAAGTTAAGAATAAATTATTGAAATTCTAAGTAAATGAAAATGCAAAGCTGGCAATATTTTCAATGAAACCATTAAAATTTTATTTTTCCTTGTTCAATTTGACTTGTATTTCACTTATTTCATAATATACTGTAATCTCCTCCTTTGTTTTGTCAATTGAACTTCAGTTACAGTTATTTTGTATTACTCTGTAAAATACAATATAACATGTATTTTCCAAGAATAATGACAATTAGTAAGGCTTGCTTTCACTAAAAATATACACTCAATCCTGACTGAATGCAACAGAAGGATCAACAACATTGTTTGAAGATTAATAAATGCAAGGATTAGGGAAATGAATGGGCAAGGTTTTTTCTGTGTGAAAGAAGACATAGTATATTAGATAGAACTAGGAGAAATTAATATATAGCAGCATTATATGAATGTGTTTTGGTTTCCCCCAAATTCTTACATTAATTTAACTTATTTTTAAGTTTTCCAAAGTTCTAATTACCTATTAGATACATTTTAGGAGATGATATTTGTTATTTGTCAGCACAGAGGGACTTGAGAAAAGAGAAAGAATGATAGAAGGGGAAAAACTTGTCAACACGTATTTTTTAATACCACCACAATAAGTCTCTAGCCTGCTGTTTAGGCAGTTACTGGCATTCAGCGCTTTCAAAAACAAGATGCTAACCTATGTAAGTACCCAGTTCCCAGTTTTGTCAAACAAAGCCAGCTATGGTTAGGACTTAGATAAGAAGAGAAGAAAAACTCTAATTAGACATTTCTAGAACTAAGCTCATTCAAAATTTAGACATTTTTAGAAGACAGTGTGAAGTGCTAAGGCTTGGACCAAGGCCCAAGCCAGAGTTGACCTATAGATGAATCCTGTATATTTTATAACTGATAACCATTGTGCTAACAGGTATTATATGAAGTTATAACAAACCACCTAGGCTGATGTAAAAGGTGGAAGTGTTGAAGCCTGAGCAACAGGCCCTGAACCGAAACTGTTAACTCAGTATGTAATCCCTAATGAAATATGCATGGAGGATGCAGCTATCTTGAATGTGTCTTTCCCTTCCTTTCTATATGAATAGAGTAACAGAGTCATGGAGACAGGTGCCTGTCCTCGAGGCCTGATGTGAGACCATGTGCATAATCCGATCAGATAAGCAGAGAAATTCCCTTAGTTTCTTCCGTGAGCCCTGACCAGGCTCTGGGGGGAACCTAATGTGAAATTTAAACCAGATATTTCTGCTTAAAACAAAGGTACCAGCTATTCTGGCTTGCTGATTTTTAGCATATAAGGCTGGACCCACTCACAGCAACTTTGGAAGCCTCACGTATGGGTGGACACACCGCGTAGGATTTCCCACTTGCCGGGACAGGCTCTCCAAATCCTCGCTGTAACCGGGGCTGCCCAGTGACTGCGGATCTGGATGATGGTAACATATGCAAGTGGTGATGAATCTTTCTTAATCACTATTCTCTCTCTCAGGTAGTAATGATGGGATGCATTACCCTATATTTTCCTGTTTGTTTAAGTGCACTATTCTGTCTTTTCTTACTGTATGTTTTCTGTATTATTCTGTTTTTTAGTTATTTCTAGTAAAATACACCTGCTCTTTTCACTCTGGTGTCTTGAGTTTAATTGATATCCCTAATCAGCAAAACAGAGTGTCATAGAATAACTAATGATTACCTCACCTCTACTATATAATGTTGTACTTCTATAAAAACAGTCTGGAAACCGGTGCAACAAAAGTAATCTTGATTTACTCTCAGATTCTTTTCTGAAAATTCAAAAAAATTGAGGAGCTGGTGCTTCTGGAGAGCACACTAACATAAAGAAATGTGTCTTCTGTTCTAAAACCTGCTGTATTGTGAAAAACTTGAGTTTGACTGGAAAATTAAATTCATTATTTTAAATTCTTATCAAATATTAAATTCCACATTCAAAGAGCATCTTCTCTTGTAAACCTATTGTGCTATCACAGAAAACATGCTATCTTAAATGCATTGTAGCAAAGTGAACTTTTCAACTGCTGTAAAACAGAAAGCATGCTGGTTTTCTTTATTCTACGTGTCTTGAAGGGTTTTTAAGACAAAACCCATGAGAAATATGTTTTGATCCAATTAAACTATGAGTTGATCTACAAGGTCCTACAGTAATTCCATATTTTTCAAGTATAAGCATTATATATGAATAATCACTCATCATCCTATTTGAAACTTATACTAACATGGAATGTAAAGCCAAATGTTTTAGAATCTACTTGGCAAATTAACTTATAGTAGCAGAAAATCATCCTGCCTTATCTATGTACTGACAATATTGCTGCAGACTGTCAGCATCTAGATTTAATTATTTTATCCTGTTCCAATTTAAGAACATGACATTTTAACGATCAGTTACATATGAAATATTTCCGATATGAAGAAAATAGTAACTATAACGAAAAATAATTTTTGTGCTAAAATTATGTGGAAGCATTGGGAAAAAATATCAAAGCAAACAGATGAATATATATTAATTGTCCATACAGGTTATGCTTGAAAAACTCATGATATGGACCACCGTGCTCTCTTTCAGCGTTGTAGACAGCACTTTCCAGTAGGCAATAAATACAAAAGACATGTTGTTCAAAAACCCAGACATGGATCTCTTCTGAAAATACCCTTAATCTTTATTTATCACTATGTGAAAATTGCTTGTCTTTTAAGACCCTAATTTGGAAAAGAGAGAAGGTATTCAAGGGTAACAAGAAAAGTATGGTGAATTTTATTTTGTTTACAAGGTAAAGGAGAGTACATACTACATTCCTATATGGTGTGTTAAAAAATAATTAAGGGAACATGGTCCCTTTAATCTTCTCAACAATACCCAGTGCACAATGAATGTTTTATACATGTTTGCATGTGTGTACGTGTGTGCATGTGTGTGCACATGAAAACGTGTGTGTTTGTGTACACTGTACACAACAAGTTCCATTTTAGCATTTCAAAGCCTTTGATACTGTCATAATTTACTTCACAATGACAGAAAAGTAATTCAGTTTTCCCCTGTACCTATGGAGTGTTAAATTTACTTTTAATCCCCTGTCTTGATGATTCATGGGGAAACTGAAGAACAAAGTTATGTATTTTGCTTAGTCATTTACACACAGTGTAACAGAGTTCTGGCCAAGTTCAGAAGAAAGCAAATTTAAAGGAAGCATAAGTCACAATCATATGCCATCTTCCAGAGGGAAAGAAAAATATTTTCCGTGAAAAAGTCCAAAATCTTGCTTACTTTATTTTATTATAATATAGGCTGAAAAGTAGAAATCATAACTTTGGTTGCCTTTAACTGTGTTGAAAGTTTAAGCAATTGCAAGAGTTCTGAAGTCATAGAAAACCATACAGAAAATAAAAGAAAAAGCAATATGAGTGCATAGATGTGCACAATTTATAGGACTGAAGTCTTACTTGAATTCATGCCTGCTCTACTTTATGAACACAGTCATAAAATCTCTCTTTTGTCTTTGTTTAATTTGTTTGCATTAGATAAACTAATACCAAGGGAATCCTTGTTGTAGATAGGGTTTGGTCGAGTTTAGAGATACTGATTTATGGTATTCCAGTATCATACTGAGTACAAATAGGTTTAAAAGATTCTTAACAGAAGCCACTAATGAACCATATTTAGTCAGTAGCAATGAGTGCATTCATCAACTCAAGTAAAGTAAAGAATAATCTATATGTATGTACTTGACTGCAGCTCTAAAATTGATGGGGCAATGCTGAATGTGCAAAGCACAAAATTCTGCGTATGTGGAAAAAGGTTTTGTTCAATAAGATTACAGATGAAAAATCATCCATACTGTAGTGAATTTCTTCCTGTTCCTCTTGTACAACAAAACAAAAACCTAGATCTTCAAGTTAGATTAAACTAATCAGGAGTGATGGCTGAAAGTGAATGAGATTTGCTATCATCTGATGAGAGGACCTAACCTGCTCATTGGATTCACCAGAAGGATTGTTACTACATCTGCAGAGTCAGTGCCCTACCTTACTCTTAGTGAATCAAGCTAATTTCAAATATTTTCCACATGTGTGTAGTCATATACAAACCAGAAGGGAATCGTATACCTTTTGAAAGATTACTGTGCCAGTGTACCACAACTGCCTTATTCCCACACATAATGCAAATGTCACTAATGCACTTCTGAAAAAGCAAAGAATATTTTAACTGTCCTTAGCTAAAGGTCTAATCTAACCATCCATTACCCTGAGCTGCAATGTCTTAGACTATATATCCTGATGCACTGAAGTGGGCTGCATTTTTGACTAAACACTTTTGATCCAATTTAGACCATTATCCAAGCATTTTACATTGAATATTTTGGAAAATCATGTGTTAAAAGCTAAATTACTAAATGACAAGAATTTACCTAAGATACTTATTTTTGTCCTGACTATATTGCTTTCTGTGCCTGAAGTAGCTAACAGCGTCATTCCTCTTCCCTGCACTTTTTGTTTTGTGTAAGTCACAAGTTAATTCTTTGAGAAAAAAAGCATACTTTCAAAAACAGAAAACAAATATATAATTTCTACTGTAACAGAAGGATCTTGTCTCTCAGAATAACATTATGAATTTTGTCATAAGTGTTTCAAATCTTAAAAATAAAAAACCACAACATATCAACCACAGATTTTCTTCAAGAAGTGTAGAAAATCTATTAAAATTTTTTTATACTGCAGATATGGTGTTCCAATGTTTTTGTCAATGGTATTCATCACATAACACTATATGAACCACATTCATTTGTTCAGATGAAGGAATTTACAGTAAGAATTTCTGTTTTGTCTTATAACTTTTGCAGCATCATCATGTTTGCATATATGGGAGACATCATAATCTTTCTTATTTCTTTTATGTTTTTTGCAGCCCATGTACAAACTATTCTATAAAAAAAAAAAAAAATTAAAAAAGAGGAATGAAGACCACAAGGGAAAGCTTTTATTGTTAATGTATGTGTAGCTATGTTGCTTTAATACTTCTAAGTCAAACTTGCATTTTTTTTTTCTGTGCACCTTTCATCATAATTTACTATTTATCACAAATAGGATATGCTCTATAAAACATTACATTTGTTTTGATCTATTCCAATCTATTTCACCTTGTGGAATATATAAATACATAAATAAATATATACCCGCACGCTCATATAAAGTGCTTTTTACAAATTTTGAATAATGTTAAAGGGATTAAAATACTGAAAAAAAAAAAAATACAAAGAGCTACGCTTATGCAGATTACTGCAATGCAAACTCAATGCTGTATCTCTTCTAGCTGCAGATGGACCAACTCAAAAATATTCAGTCCAAATCACTCAAATAGTATATATATCACATGTCATCAGTTTAATTTCTTTAGATCTTCAAATTTGTGTTGTCAGCAAACTAGCAAGGGCAGATGCAGTATCTCTATACCAGCAGCTGAACATTCCTGATCACATTTTAACATGGTCATTGAAATTATATAGCTTTCACACAATTACCTGTCAGTGAAATGTGGCTTTGATTTGGGTTTTTTTAAGTATTTTTTTATCTTACATTTTCCAAGCTCCATTTTAAAATTGAATGAATTATTGCTGTGACATCATTTTAAAGTGAAAAATGTTACTTTCTGAACAATACTCTGTTGTATTTAAATGAATATAGGTTCTTCTTCCCACATCCTTTTCCTGTTCTTTTTGAGGGAGACAAGGGCATTGAAAAAGTCTCAGACCTTAATTTCTGTGATTAAAGAAATTTATTTTACAGCCCACTTCAGTAAGGCACTGAATATAGTGCAGAGTTGTTTAAAAAGTGACTTTTTCTGGAAGCTGTTATGATGTCATCCATAGCTGTATTTCTCTGTCTATACAGTACTTTTCTGCAGCAGAGCAATATTTCAAGCTAACAACCATAATTTATTATTTAATGGACTGTGTGATTAATGGAATGTATCATATTTTAATCATCCCTGAATTTTTCCTCTTCTATCATGCTCAGAGATATTAATTGTGTTTGCTCTGAACTTCTTCACAGTTCCCAATATTTTTTTTTCCGTTAAACGGGTTCAGTGCTAAACATTTTAAATATTTACCTCTATATATATATAAGTAAAACATATTCAAAAACATGAACTCTAATAGTGTCCATACCGGTGGTCCCTGATGAATGCTAGATGCAGAATTTCTTCCAGTAAGATACCCACTTTTACTAATACTTAAGATATTTTAGAATTTCTAGATCTCTTTTTAGCTGATATGTTTTCTAATTTCAACTCACAATTCAGTCCATAATTTGACATATTAAATGTTTATTACACAGCTAAATATTTAGCATCTCTTAAGCATTTTAGTCTCCTTTTAATGCATGGAGTCTTCACATGATAGAACTAAGTGACATTACAAAAAATGCAATGTTGTCACCCACAGAGTGAATGCAACCAAACCAGGAATCTAGCTCTATCCTATGCGCTTTTCAGCAGATCATATTTCTAATTTGTTTCACTACTCCACATGGTTTGGCTAACTTATGTTTTTTGTGTGGAAATGGCATATAAACTAATACAAACCAAGCAAACTTAGTGATTTGAATGAGACGCGATTAAAGTACAAAAATGAAATTTCTGAGGTGGTGAAAATTCAAAGAAAGCAAAACAAGAAAGCAACATTCTGAAATCTACAGGACTGCAGAGACCCAATGAATATTTATTTGGTCATTAGCAAGAAAACCCCTCTGACTCCAGTCACATTAATGTTTCACACTGATCTCTTTTTATCTCTGTGTATAAACCAGCATCTTTCACACTTCATGTTTTCTAGTCAAGTTAAATGAGTTTTACATTGTGAAGTTTATGTACCAAATACTACTTTACCAAAACCTATCTTTTTGCCATTCCTGGGTTTGGGATTTATTTTTTTCAGTTATTTTTAAACAGATTTCTTTGTGAAAGCCTTTTTTTTTTTTTTTTTTTACAATTTATCTACAAAAATATTTTTACACTTCAGATATGACAGAATACTAATTATTATCTTTTACTGAACAAATTCAGATATTTTATAAGTAAAATAAATCCAGCTCTATATAGAATAGCAGCACTATATCTACTAGTGCTGTAGTATATAGCACTAATGATCTCAGAACTGTTCCATGATGTTACTGTAGCAGTTTAGATTCTGTTTATCTGAAGCTGTGTATTAGTCTATGTTCATGGGCGTTAGTGAAGTCATCATAGTTTATATCAGCTGAGAATCTGGCAGGATCACCATGCATGTCTCAGGTAACTGTTTATTAATGATGTCTGTGTTGTCAGAAATTAGTACACCCTACAATGTCTTTGGAAGATTTGCAATTATGATGTCACAGAAGAATGTTCAGCAATGCAGCCCTTACAAAGCAAAATGTCCATGTCTGTATCATAACCCATAGAGAATTATTAACAGTGATTCATATTTCTGACTACATAGATTTAGTTTACAACTGTTAACAACTGATTCAGGAAAGGAAAAATCGTTGCACTTCCTGAATTTTGGAATAAATATAGTGCCAAAAATGGCTTCCAATTGGCTCAACACCATGGGCCAAGCCTTTGAATTAATACCAAAAGCACATCCTCATTTCTCATTTAAAGTAAATGGTACTAGTTTGATTTCACCAGTAAGCTTTCCTCAAGCTCTAATTGCTTCCTGCACTTCTAAGAGTTCTCTCTTCCCTTTTTTTCTTCTCTTCTTTAATTCCTAGTATCAATTTCCTGTGACCACCTTTATGTTTTCCTCCTACTTGTTCAGTCATTATCAGACATTTCTAAAAGTTTCATTCACTTTGAATTCTCTGGATATTGTTTTGCTAACCCTAGCCCCTCACTGTGGGATTCTTAATATATTTGAAGTCTGATAGAATGAAGGACATACTCTGTCCCTCTCTGCTATTAGATGGTATTGTGTGTGAAAATATATCTAAGATAAGATGGCATTATGACAGAATATGAAAGAGAAAACTCAGATTTCAAGTTAAGAGTAGCTTGGGTTTAGATAAATGTGAGTAAAACAAAAATAGAGAAGGGAGAAAACAATTTGAATTCAGAACTACTGAGCAGTTCAAACAGCTAATAAACGAATTGGGAAGAAATACAGTTTGCAGCAATTCTGAAGAAGAAGGGGGAAAAAGCACCGTAACTAATAGTTCTGGGTTTATGTCTAGCCAAGCAAGTAGGAAGGCAGAGACAGATAATAAAGTGATTACTTTGGTAATGATATGCATTAAATACATTATGGGAAATAGTAATACTCCCTACTGAATGCAGTCAATCCAGTTATTGATTTTTCTTAATGGTAAAAGCACTGCTCCAAAACCTAAAAGAGATATCCTTTATTATTCTCCCTCCCTCATGAGCCCCATCTCCACAGTCCCCTTGATGGAGAATAGTAGACAGAGATAATGGAGTAATGTATATCTAATCTGACACCTACTGGGCCAGGCTAATGTTTCAGATAAAAGTTGCCTGAATCACTGCTGCTATTGAAAAGAAAATGTATGAATAACTTAATTTCTTAATAAATTAAGAAATCAAACTTCATTTTTGCTTGAAACATTGGTTAATTTTATTTTGTTTCATTTACCTACTTTGACTCCAGTTTTTAAGGACCTATAAGCATACACTCGCAAGAGTTCATCTGACTGCAAACCTAGCTAAATCTCTCTGATGGGCTGCTCTGAAGTCCTTGCACTTCTTACCCGCACTTCTGCAAATTATATTTAATATGTCTAGATTTTTAACAAGCTTTCAAAACACATATTCACCAAAGCTTCATTTTCTATGTTGCCATACCCTGATTTCAGCAATTAGAAAGATGTCTGATACGCAGAATCAAATCAAGTTCTATAACAAATTAGTTTTGGTCTTGACTCTTTTTTTTCCCATGACAAGAATAAAGACCCTGAATAGGTAAAGAAAAATAATAGAATTGAGTCAAAAGTCACTGTATGATTGATCTGATACATCAATAAAATCAAAGTATTTGTACCAACCATTTTTATTATGGCTGGTTTTCATTCCTACTCACTTCAAGTTTCATTTTCTGAGTGCAAAGAGAACAAAATATCTTTATGGTGCTGTTATCTTTACTTTAAACTTTTCACAGACATCTGGAAATGTCCAAGATGACAAGGCTCTAATCAGCTAGAGAGAGTAGGCTAGGCATTCAGTATCTTCTGCTATCACCAGTATGGATACCTTTATGATAGGTGCATAACAAATGCATTTTCACATAAACCAATAAAACAAGACACAAGATACAAATAAAAATTAGTAAATATCAAGTCTTACTGTAATGTTACTAATTAATCAATGGCCCAACACATTTTTTGATACATATGTGTAGCTTGGTATTTAAAATCATGGATTTGGGACAGAAAAAAAAAAAAATATATATAAAATTATAATTATATTGAGCATTCTCCATTTAACATTTCTAATTTTGACACTAGCCTGTCAAGAACTGAACAAATAATTAAACAAAGAAATCTGTTCAGTATCAATATATTTACAGCATATGATTCATGGGTTCCAATCTTATTATGTAACTGTAGGCCTTTACATCCATATTTAGAAACATAATTTCTCACAAATACTGGGTCTTCACAGTTTCTGTTGACTTGTGTTGAAAATCTTCTACTGAAATGCCTTCTTATAGTGATAGGAGCCTAAGCAGGGAGTCCACTTTGACTGTTACTACTTGGGTATTTTGAAGGTACTCTCAAAAATCTATTTTTGTGAAATCCTGTCTCAAAGTTATGGCAATGATTTTATAGATCATTCACACTGTTCTTAAATCAAATAAGGAATCTCCTCCAGCCTATGTAGATGAGCCAAAATGTGGGACCTTGAAAAAGAACCTCAAAGAAATGTCTGTCGTTATACAAAATCACACCAGTCCTAAGTACAATCTGCTCCTCTTGTGTTTCTGAGGACTGCTGTGGCTCTCACTACAAAGAGAAAAGTGAGTGCATGCAGAAGCAGCAGAAAACATGGAGATGCCAATCCAGCTGTCTGAATTGGTGAATAGTTATGTGAAAGAAAGCATCCCTAGAAATGGAGAAAATAACCTTCAGTGGGGAATGAACCAGTCAAAATTATAACTGCAAGTAGAGGAGGAAAGTTCTAGTAAACATGGAGCAAGGAAAAAAGGTTGAAAACCTGAATACCAACTGAAGAGCTGAAGAGTGAAAAGAGAAGCAGAACAGAAACAAGAGGGAAGAGAAAGGATAACCAAATGCAGAAAGAGCAACAAAAATTGGGAACAAAAATTTGGTCATGTGGACAGAAGTTAAAAGTAGTTCCAGTTTTGTGTGGAAAAAAAACCACCAAGAGAATGGCAGGGAAAATGGTCATAAAAAATTATATTTTACCTGTTTTACCTGGGGCTGTAGCTCACACCCTCATTTTTAAAAATATTATAATTATCAGCCTGCAGCTGAAATGTATTTATTATTCAGAAATTATGCTGGTTCTGTGACCAGATGAAAATGAGGCACTGTGGGAACATGGAGATCTCTTCTTTCAGTAGATTTTAACTTCTAGAATTTTTAGACTGATTTAGGAAACTGCATTATTTTAAAAGTGTAATTAATGTCTCCTCCAACACTTACATAAGAGGTATGCAACAAAACAAAACCAAAACAAAATCCCAACACCAAACAATACCAAAAAGGACTTGACTTGAACTCCAGCATCTTGAGTGGGTAACTCAGCCTGTCTCTCAGCTTTAGCCTTTGAAGAAGTCATAGAGGAAGGAAACCAGTTTCACTAAGGCCAACAAAATGATTTGTTTCTGTTGTCTCCATCATGAAATCAATGGAAAGACTGGTATAGATTTCAAGCTTTTTCAGATAAGTTCATCATTTACTTATACACTGACTTCAACCACAAAGTTTGTCATATAACACCTCTGCAAATCAGGTCCCGTATTCAGCTGTAAAATCTGAAAAATTCTGTCAGAGAAGGGGAAGAGCACCTTCAGTCATAGACTTGCCAAGCTGGTGAAGAGAGCTTTAAACTAAAGTTGCAGGGGGACCTCAATACATCCCACTCCTACCAGTTTGATGTCAGTGCCACCAGTAGATTCCCAGAGCCTGGAGAAGGGCCACAGGTCAGCAGGAGAGCACCTTAAGAGCAGCACAGAGGAGCTCCAGCCAGTAAGTCAGCTTCATCGGGACCAACTTAAATGCCTCTATGCAAACACATCTAGCACGGGAAATAAGAGGAGTTAGAGACATGCACACACCTGCGGGGCTGTGATCTTATTGGCATCATGGAGATGTGGTGGGATGGCTCCTATGACTGGAGTGTTGGCATGAAATAATACAGGCTCTTTAGGAAGAACAGGCAGGGGAAGTGAGGTGTTGCCCTCTATGGAAATGACCAGCTGGAGAGCATGGACCTCTGCCTAGGGATGGATGAGGAGCAGGGAGGGCAGGGATAACTGACATTATAGTGAGGGGTCTGCTACAGACCACCCGACTAGGAAGACCGAATGTATGAGACCCTCGATAGACAGATATGAGCAGCCTCACGTTCACAAGCCCTGGCCCTCATGGGGGACTTCAATCACCCCAATATCTGTTAGTGGGACAACACTGCAGGGCATAAACAATCCACAAGGTTCCAGGAATGCACTGATGATAACCTCCTTCTCCAAGTGATAGAGGAGCCAATGAGGAGAGGTGCTATGCTGGACCTTGTTCTCACCAACAAGGAGGGGCTGGTGGGGAATGTGAAGTTCAAGGGTAACCTTGGCTGCAGTGACCATGAAATGGTGGAGTTCAAGATCCTTAAGGCAGCGAAGAGGGCACACAGTAAGCTCATTACCCTGGACTTCAGGAGAGCAGACTTTGGCCTCTTCACCTCCTCCAAGCTCATGAGTGATGTATCCCAACAAAGAGGAAGTCAGGTAAGAATGCCAGGAGTCCTGCATGGATGAGCAAGGAGCTCCTGGACAAGCTCAAACACAAAAGAATTCTACAGATGGTGGAAACAAGGACAGGTAGCCTGGGAGGAATACAGAAAAATTGTCTGAGCAGCCAGGGATCAGGTTAGGAAGGTCAAAGCCCTGATAGAATTAAATCTGGCCAGTGACATCAAGGGCAACAAGAAAAGCTTCTATAAGTATATTGGTGATAAAAGGAAGACTAGGGGAATTGTGGGCTCTCTCTGGAAGGAAACGGCAGACCTGGTTACCTGGGATATGGAGAAGGTTGAGGTATCAATGACTTCTTTGCCTCAGTCTTCATCAGCAAGGGCTCCAGCCACAGCGCGAAAGATGCAAGAACCACCCACCGAGTAGGAGAAGGTCAGGTTCGAGACCGTTTAAGGAACCTGAAGGTGCACAAGTCCATGGGACCTGATGAGATGCATCTGCAGGTCCTGAGAAAAGTGGTGGATGAAGTGGCTAAGACACTACCCATCATATCTGAGAAGTCATAGCAGTCAGGTGAAGTTCCTGCTGACTGGAAGAGGGGCAACATAACCATTTTTAAAAAGGGAAAAAGGAATACTTGGGGAACTACAGGCCAGTGTCATCTCTGTGCCTGGAAAGATCATGGAGCAGATCCTCCTGGAAACTTTACTAGGTCAAATGGAAAATAAGGAGGTGATTTCTGATGGCCACTGTGGCTTCACTAAGGGCAAATTGTGCCTGAGAAATTTGGTGGCCTTCTGCGACAGGGTTACAGCGTTGGTGGATAAGGGAAGAGCAACTAACATCATCTGCCTGGACTTTTCTAAAGCTTTTGACACTGTTCCACACAACATCTTTGTCTCTAAATTGGAGAGACATGGATTTGATGGATGGACCACTCAGTGGATAAGGAATTGTCTGGATGGTCACACTCAAAGTGCTGTGGTCAATGGCTCAATGTCCAGAGCAGTGACTAGTGCCATTCCTCAGGGGTCAGTGTTGGGACTGGCGCTGTTTAACATCTTTGTTGGCGACATGGACAGTGGGATTGAGTGCACCCTCAGCAAGTTTGCCAACAACACCAAGCTGTGTGGTGTGGTTGACATACTGAAGGGAAGGGATGTGCCATCCAGAAGGATCTTGACAAGCTTCAGAGCTGGACTTGTGCAAACCTCATGAAGTTCAACAACGCCAAGAGCAAGGTGTTGCACATGGGTCGAGGCAATCTCAAACATGAATACAGGCTGGGCAAAGAGTAAATTGAGAACAGCACTGTGGAGAAGACTTGGAGGTATTGGTTGACAAGAACATGACCTGGCAACGTGCACTCACAGCCCAGAAAGCCAACCATATCCTGGGCTGCATCAAAAGAAACATGGCTAGCAGGTTGAGGAATGTGATTCTGCCCCTCTACTCTGCTCTTATGAGACCCCACCTGGAGTACTGTGTTCAGCTCTGGGCCCTCCAGCATAAGAAGGACCTGGACCTGCTGAAGCAGGTCCAGAGGAGGCTACAAAGATGGTCAGAGGGCTGGTGCCCTATGCATAAAGTCTGAGAGAGTTGTGGTTGTTCAACCTAGAGAAGAGAAGGCTCTGGGAATACCTTATAACAGCCTTCCAGTACCTATAGGGGGCCTTCAAGAAAGCTAGAGACAGACTTTTTACAAGGGCATGTAGTGATAGGACAATGGGTAATGGCTTTAAAGTGAAAGAGGGCAGATTTATATTATATGTAAGGAAGACATTCTTCACTGTGAAGGTGGTGAAGCACTGGAAGCTGTTGCCCAGAGAAGTCATGGATGTCCCCTCCTTGGAAGTGTTCAAGGCCAGGGTGGATGGGTCTATGAGCAATCTGATCTTGTGGAACGTGTCACTTTCGATGGAAGCAGGGTTGGAACTAGATTTTTATTGTCCCTTCCAGCTCAAATCATTCGATGATTCTGTGAATTAAATGTTTTAGACTTGAAAATATTTAAGGTGAGTGTTGAATCTTCTCTCTTCCTGACTACTAGTTCTGAATTTTTCTGATCCTATGTCAATAACAAAATCAAATTATCTAAATACTGATACTTTTATGCTTCAGCTGAATAGAAACTCATTCCCTGCTTACTCCCAATATGTAACATGTACACATTAAGAGGAATAATATGATTTAGAATCTGGCCTATAACTGCCAAAATCAATTTGGTCACTCCTTGGATAAGCACACATTCTAAAATAAACCTAATTTTTTTGTTCTTGTACAATTGTTGTATAAAGAAAACTAGAAGTCTTTTCAAATCACAGGCTGTAGTTTCACCCACATGCTTCCAATTATCGTTTTACATGTTCCTGCAGTATGACTCACAGTTTTTTTCTGAATGATTAATGATTGAGAATATATTATTGAACACATAAGGAAATCTTTCTCTCTGTTATAATCTAATTCATTTTCACTGTCATTAAAATGAAAAGATAGGTCATCTCTATTGTAATATGACAATTTTGCTGGAAACGAGCAGGAAAATATTGAAGGAGGGAAAAAAAAAAAGAAAAACTTTTTTTTTTTTTTTTTATGTTCCACCTACAAATTTAAACATTTCTGAGAGGTTAAGCTAATAAAGCAAAGAAACAGTAAGGGAGAAAGGAAGTGTTAGCTTTTAAGGATTAAATTGGGAGAGTGATAAGGAGACCTACAATTAAATAATTATTTAAGAATCTAAAGATCTTCTTGAATCTTCAATATTAAAAGGGTTCTCTTTTTCATTCACATTTATGTAGAACCTTCCCAGTTTTAAATTGTACCTAATTAGTTCTCCAGTTAAGGCAGAGATCATTCTTCAAAGATGAAATGCTGTCTTTAACCAGTGCTTGCACTTCCCATATCCCCAGCCAAACATGAATAGAGAGCTTTAGCACAAACTATTTGTGTTAATTTTGAATAGACTACTACAGGAACATTTTGATAATTTTTACATTTTCCTCATTTGGAAATAGATAGAAATCTTTGTTTCTGCATTTTCTTCCATCCATCCTTAAACTTTAGGTGTTCAAACCAAAGCTGATACTTGTATTTTGAAATGTGCACTGGAAATGCAGGTGTTGAAGTTTGTTGTCCTTCAAAAGCATATTTGTTGAATGAGAGAAAATCCTTAGATGGATTTTTAAATTTATGTATTCATAATAAGCTCTAAGAATGTGATCCCCGCCCCCCACTGCTTCCTTTAAATGACATTGTGGCAATACTAAGTTAGTCAGCAGGCAATGCAGCTATATAGAATAAATAGATTCCATATGATTAGAAAGCAGGCAAAAATATAAAAGTACTAAGCATTCATACCCATATGCTTCATTCATATTCATATATAAACACTGACAAAACCAATGAACACACATAAAGTTATATATCCTTAAATATAGGAAAACATTATAGGTTGTAACTGAGCTTCCCAGGTTAACATGTTTTTTAAAATATCCAGCTTTGATTAGACTAAACTATACTGAATCCACTTTTTTTCTTTTTTAGTACAAGTGTGATTTTGTCAGGATATAACTTTTCTGCAAATAGATGTAACAACAAACAAGGGAGAAAGATGAAAAATCTAGGTATCCACAATAACAATAAAGCCTTCACGCTAATACTTATGATTCTTATAAAATTAAAAAAGTCTTCTAAATTAACTTAGCTACATATGCCATATTTATTTTGTTAAGCAATGATGCCTTGACAAAGGCAAAAAACTTGGGAAAAAATGTTTAAGGGATTTGTGGGTTCTGCTATACATGAATAAAACATATGGTGAGTTACAGTTAGAATATCAGCATATTCTTGGATTTTCACAGCCTTTTTTTTCTTTTCATCTTAACATCACATACTACTTAAAAGAAAAACAGTCTTATTTGGAAAAAATAATTTTTAATATGTTTCATAGCACTTTGCTTTCTCGCTACTGTTTCATATATTACTGTTATACTGTCAGATGTATTTGCCCTTGCAGAGTGCTTTGCATTTGCAGCAACTCTACAAGCTTGTATTGTGGCATTGTTTATATAAGGAGAATTACAAAATTAATATTATTATTTCCACAAGAGAAATAACCAACTTTGTTCATGTCCTGCTTCCATTGTATGAAACCTGTTACAGCTAATAAAAACTAAAAACCTCTTGTCATACTTCACATGTTTTTTGGCTTTGGATATTTTGGCTGATGGTGCTGAAATTCTCCTCCTGCTGCAAGATAGCCAGCCCAGGGAAAGGAAAAATGAAATTTAACTAAAGAGATTGGTATTTTGGCCTCCTCCTGAAACTCTACATTGAAACACAGGGATGATTTAGCACCCTCTCTGACAGCAATTGTCTTGTCTGGTCACCTACATCTTTTTAGTGTGGCTATAAAACCCTACTGAGATGAACTTATAGTATTTCAGAGGACATCCAGTACTAATTTTTCACACAAAGTATGCCAGTGAGTGGAGAATCAGAGAGAGAGGAGGAAACAGCCCCAGCACAGGCTGCAGAAAAGCTCCCTGCGGTCGTTCCATACCTGCCATTGAAAAGGGAGGCTGAAGCACATTCGGGGAAACAGCTTCCTCTCCTTCTACTTGTGCTGTGAATTAGAGACCGGCCTTCATCTACAAAGATACCCTTCAGATGGCACGCAGAGGCCTGCCGTGCATTTGCAGCCTAGTGCAGCACCATGCAGTGGCAGAAACGAAGTGCTGCAGCCTAATAAAATGCTTTAAAATCTATGTTTCTGGAGTAAAAACTTTGCTTGGCAAAGAAACCAGCAAATGAATACATTTGAGAATCCAAAAGCTGATTTTTTCAGTCATAAAAACTATAAAGTTTCCTATTTGATAAAAATAGAGTTTTATTTGTGATTTTAGTAGTGAAAAGTGGGTGTGGGGTTATGCTCTAAAAATGCTGAAAACAAAAAGGTTTTCTACCATGTTAAATGCTTTCAGGGGAATCCATTCAGCTGTATGTGAAGGCCTATGTGTATACGAGATATGTTTTAATTAAATTTTGGGGGACAGAACATCATTAATTTTGTATTTCCATGACCCTTCACATAAAAGATCTATACTAGGGTTGTTATTACTATAGTAAAAATAATAGTTTAAAAAAGAAAAATAAAGCATTTAAAAATTCCATCTGCAGCCCTAAGAAAGAGAGCAAAACTAAATGTCACATACTTTCCTCTTACTGGTAATCAGCAGAATTTAATAAAGGGGAAATTGTGTCCAAGTGAAATAACTGTTGGTTTATTATGGCTGTTACATTATCAAGACCTTACGCTACTACCCGAACATTTTCACACAGATCCCACATTTTGTCTTTAGCCACAAAACACTGACACATTGAAGCAGATCTTGAGAGAAGTTCATTGAATAACTCTTAGAGAGGACTTCAGATCTGGCAAAGAAATATGTTTTTCATTCTCCTGAGTGTATGTATGTGTGTGTGCATAACACTGAAAACCCAGAAACCATCATTTTGCATTCTGCACATCAGTCCAATGCCAAAAAAATCTAACATGAAGACATAGCACAGTGGCCCTGGAAAATACCTTAAAACATATGCACACATATCTACCGAGACATAGGATAAGGAAGAATGAGTGAAATGGTAATGGAAAAAGAGATCATTTCCTCATAGGAAGGCAAGGTAAGCTTTAAACAGAACCAAATTATGTCTGCAGGGTAAGGACAGATCTGCTGGTAGCACTTAAGTAAATTTGATTGAAAGCAGCTAATAATTCCCAAGTGTAGAAATATTAGATTGCTTGTACTAACACAAATTATATTCCAGTTTGATGATCTAATTCTTGAAATGTATAGCAGAAATGCAGAACAGACACAGAGGGCTGAAGCCAACTCCAGGCAGGCACTCAGCTGATGAGTCACTGGCTTCCAATAATTTTTGGCATGTTCCCTACATTTCAAAAGGCCAGCAAATACATGCAATTCTGAAACCTTCTGTGCGCTACAAATCTGAATTTGAGTTGAACTACAATGTGTGAACATATAGCACTGCTGTGGATACACCATGGCTCGTATAAAAGAATTTTCCGTATGCTTTACAAAACCAACATGGCATGCAATTTGACTCATCCAGTGATATTCAAAGTGCTATAATGAGCAGGAGTTTACAAATCTGTTACTGTGTTTTCTCCTCTTTTTTACTGGTTTTATTCTTGTCCTGCTTTGTGACTCACATCAATGATCCCTAAAAGCTTTCATGATTAGCTAAATGAGCTTACATATTGGTCTTTAGCATGAGCAAAGAAGAGACATCACAGAGGACTAGCTCCATGTGTACCCCATACTTCTTTAAAAAGTATCATGCTCTCAGGAAATTTCACAGTGTATCATAATCGCAGTGATGTTCTGGAGATGGCCTTTGCACTGTCAGCATGTTTAAGCCATTGTAAAACAATAGTTAATTCTATTGATGGATGTTGTAGCCACCATCAGCGTCATCAACTTGTGGGCCTTTGAAACATGTCTTAGCCCCTTTAACAGGATTTCCGTTTAGGACTTTGGGTGGAATGAAAAAATAAGATAAAAAATACTTGTTCAAAACAAAATATAAAAACTCGCAATGTTAAATGACTTACAGTAATAATTTATTAATGAAAGTTATCCTCATGTGATGGTAGCAGCTGTTGACTGAAAGATCCTGTCTGTACCACCACTCATGCCACCTGTACTTGTTTCACAAAACCCAGCTGGACTAATATTGAGGTCAGATTTGAACCTTCTCTGGAAAATAGAAGACCTTTATGTCTTTATTTTTGAAGGAGCTTTTAAATTTACATTTACACAGCTAGAAATTCAAAATCAGTCACTACTCTTTTTGTATTGCTTTAGCATATCTATCCACATGATCAATTAAACCACCTACAAAAGAGTGCATTATGAAAGGGATATTTCCAAAGCTGATTTACAAATTTGCAAGTTCAATAAAGGGAAACAGGCATGGTGACTTGTTCAAAATCATCCAGAAAGCAGGCCAAGTACACCAAGAACAGAACTCACTTCAGTGCTCTCCTGAAATTCAAGCCAGTAATATAGTTCTTAGTTTATCATGAAAACTTCAGTCTTTGTTCCACTTTACTCCTAAGTCTTTTCTGTAACATCCGTATCTACCAATACTTTCACAGAATCACGGAATCATAGAATGGTTTGGGTTCGAAGGGACCTTTAAAGATTGTCTAGTCCAACCTCCCCTGCAATGAGCAGGGACATCTCCAACTAGATCACTTTACTTCAGTGCTCTCCCTTGCCATGTCTCCAAAAGACACATATTTGTGAAACTACTGTTTTTATTTGCCTGATCTCTTAAATACTTTCTATCATTGACTTTTCTGTATTTAACTGTTTGCCTTGATAATTAAGATTCCTGAATAACTACTTAAGCTAAGGACTGCACACTATGTCTAGAACATTGTAAACATAGCATCTCGATGTAAGAAAATAGAAAAAAAAATAATTGAGACAAATTCTCTAATCTAATCTTAATATTACAAAAAAGATTAAGTCAAATTTTGAAAGAATGGGAGATGATTCAGATGGAACTGGGGAAAAATTGTAAACAGTTTACCAAAGTAAGTAGGTTAGTATGCTTCTTGATAACCTTTCTAGAAAAAGGACAAAAGGGTGGCTCCTATCTGGCTGGACATTTTGACATGGTGTCTCATAAAAGCAGTTGGTATAAGAATAGAGAGTAGCAAAATATAATGACGAAATGGAACACGGCAATGGCTTGTACTGTAAATGGATCAGTTGGACTTGAGCCAAGTCACAAGTGCAGTTCTTCAGTGGTTCACTGTGGGAGTAATCTTATTTTCATTAATAATAATTTCATTAATGATTTTTGCACAAAATGCAGGGCCACAGAAAGCTGAATTGCAGATCTGGGGCCACTGTAAGGAAAGGAAAGGATAAAGGAAAGAAGGACACTCTGGAGGACTGAAGATGCAGAAACAAGCTGAAATGCAGAGACTTGGGATGGAGACTGGGGACAGATACAAAGATTTATTTTCTTTCTGACTGGGGGGGAATAAGCAGCGAACTCTGTGCTCATGACTTGAAAGTGACTAGAAATGAAAGAAAATGTCATAAGACACAGGCTGAATATGCACTGCTAGTGAATAGCTACAAATAAGCAAATTCATTTCTATATTGTATCAGTTATCTTCAGGAAGGTTTAAGGTGTAAATGCCCCAGTACAAAACATAAGTTAAACTTGTTTTTTGGCTACCCATCTCCAATAAAAAAGAGGAATGCAGAGTAGAAGAAGCACTACAAAGAAAACCATGAGAGACACCTGTCTAGGAAAAGGGTGTTAAAATCTGTCATTCATTTAGCCTAGAAATAGCAAAGAGAAGGGATCACTATCAATTAATACCTGAAATGGAGAACAGCTGAATGCACTCAGCAGCAGTGCTCGCTTACTGACAAATATAGGTAGAATGGTTACGGTAAACCAGGGGTAGAGTTAAAAACTTTCTCACTTTCAGGTATTATGACTCTGCAAAATATGTCCCAGCATGTGACTGCTTTGGGGGAAGAGGTTGTGAAGCTGTAGAGGAGAAGGAGAAAAAACTTTAACAGTGTACAAAAAGAGGTTATATAGCAATAATGCTATTTCAAAGTCTATTCCATTCCTCCTTTTCCCCTTTTATGAGTTCCTTATTAGCCCTCACAACTTGTCTGTGACACAGATACTCAGTTTTCTTCCTGTTCAGCTGAAACAGGAAAATGGGCAGGAAAGTTTGCATTACTCTTCATGGAAATGTTCTATTATGCTCTTTACTAAAGAGATACAGTTCCACCTCCAATCAAGATACAATCACTGAAGCATGCATCAAGTACACGTGCCACTCATGTTATTTGACTTTTGTAGACAAAATATAAAAATGGAGGGGAAGGAAAAGGAAATCAAGCAATAGCTTGAAGTGTTCATCATTCATCAGCTAATTAACAGGCATTAAAAAAATCTAATGCAATTATTGTCCTTCTTGCATCCAACTTGTTTTTGTCTTGTATGAAATAAAACAAATCCTGACGGTGAGGAAGGAAAGGAAAGGAAAGGAAGGAAAGGAAAGGAAAGGAAAAGGAAAGGAAAGGAAAGGAAAGGAAGGAAAGGAAAGGAAAGGAAAGGAAAGGAAAGGAAAGGAAAGGAAAGGAAAGGAAAGGAAAGGAAAGGAAAGGAAAGGAAAGGAAAGGAAGAGAAAAGGAAAGGAAAGGAAAGGAAAGGAAAGGAAAGGAAAGGAAAGGAAGGAAAGGAAAGGAAAAGGAAAAGGAAAGGAAAGGAAAGGAAAGGAAAGGAAAGGAAAGGGAGAAAAACCTCCATCTTGCCCAGTGTATGATGCAGATGGGTCACCTGGTATATTGTTCTCACCAGTATGCTTTACATATGATGCATATAACTCTGGAAATACCGGGTGGTGCTTCCAAAGGTTACCTTGACTACTCATCTTCACACAAAGTTAGGGAAATGAAAAAGTATTTACAGATCTATGGCATTCTGAATAAACTCAAATATTTAAAAAATAAGAAATTTAC
Organism: Strix aluco; assembly: GCF_031877795.1. Classification (NCBI taxonomy): domain Eukaryota; kingdom Metazoa; phylum Chordata; class Aves; order Strigiformes; family Strigidae; genus Strix; species Strix aluco. The sequence continues at coordinate 21,403,697 of NC_133971.1, forward strand.
TTTAAAATCTTAAATCGAAACTCAAATTTTTATTTTGTTTTTTATGTGTCCAGTGATGTTTGAGCCCTTCTAGGTGCAGATGGGTTATATTTACACATTCATGTTTGTAGGAGTAAATGAACAAATAAAGATCCCTATGTATGGATGTAAACTCCAGAGGCAGGTTTCTAAAAATAAAACTTAATTTTGCACAAAATCATTTTCTGAAAATTTATAAACTCTGGAGCTCTACACCTTCAGTAAGAAATTGTATGGGACCAAGACCAAAATATCTAAACAAATTTTAGTTATATCTGATTGTCACTAACTTTTTTAAAGTTAAAATGGTAAGAACACTTAAATTAAGCACAAGAATAACTGAAGACAATAGACAGGAACAGAGCATAAACGGTTTGCTTTTTAGAAACATTCAAAATTGCTTGATTTGACACTTGAGGATTTTCTCATGACTGTCTTTGATAATCAGTGTTATCCTTGGAGCTACTAAAAGTGTGTTGTCTTTCCAACATCTGTTTCTTTGATTAATCTCTGAACTCAGTGGAGTTTCCTTGAGTCCTTCATTGTGAAGAGTAAGAGTCTGGAGTTTGTAGTCTGGTCTCCCATCAATGCTTTGAGGATTAACATGCATCACTGCTATTGACACTACAGGTGCTACCTGTGTAAGTACCTCTATCAGTGGGAAGAGACCCCATAGCATCAGGGTGTTGAACAGATAGAAGGATTAAAAAGAAATAGTTCCTAACTGGTGTGAGTGATGCTCTTTCTCTCTCTTTTTTTTTTTTTTTTATTAGCCTGGGCTGACCATTGAAAGCAAGAACAGAATGTTTGACAGACACAGAATAGCCTAATCTATAGCGCTCTGACAGTTTTTTATAGTTTTCTAAGGAACCGACAAAGAAATGCTGTTTATTCCATCAGGAAATGTCATGCTTTCTGTCTGCATGATCCGGTTAGTTGGTGGGATTTTTCATTTTATGTTAGAGAGACCTTGCAGACCCTACAACTGAATTTTCAAACAAAAAAAACCCCATCCTAAATGGGTGGCTGCATAAATCTTAGTCATTAAATTTTAACCCTAAATGTCAAAAAGTACTCATGTCCATACACACAGTGTGGAACTACACAGAACACTCCCTCCCTGACCAGCAGTGGATTTGGCCCTCTTTCTTGCAAGGCACTCTTTTAAAACAAAACAGAACATTTACAAAACATATATTTTTCTTCTTCAGAAGCTATTTCCTGCTGCAATAATCCACTATTCACAAAGTGTCTGCAGTTTCAATCCTGCAAGTGTTCAGACTCACAGCTGATATTCAAAAACATCAGAGTCTTAGCATCTTATTGAACAGTAAGAAATATGAATAATTGAAGTTTATTAGCTTTATATACATGGCATACAGTTTTTCACTATCTATTTTTGTCTAAATCCACCTTTAAATACTAATTTAAAATCTGTGGCTACACGGATGTATTAAACTTAGATGCTCTTAACATAAAAGCATTATGAAAAATATATGCAAACCTGAAAGAAATGACATTTCCTTAAAAGACAAACCAGCCATGACATTTTTTGTTGTTATTACTTTTATTGTCACATTCCCCCTCCCCCCCCCCCCCCCCCCCCCCCCCGCCTTTAATTCATCCCCACAAGACACGCCACTAGCATCTGCCTTAGAGACAAGCTGCCGGAAATGGCAGAGACTAAACCCAACCTAACTATTCTATTCCTATCCTTAGTTATGAATCAGTGAACAGGCACTACACGGTGCTTCGTCTTACAGTCTTTGTCTTCCTAATTGAATTTCCCTCTTTGTAATAATTGCTTTTAGCACCAAGACACTGAGTTCCAGAAAACAGTCTCACCAAGAGATGAAGTCCCCAGCTGGGACATGAACTTGTGGCACTGAAGTGCAGAGGAAGAAGTGCATCGAAGCAGTGACAGAGCTTTGTCTCGTTAAAATAAGAGCTGAAGCTCTTCTGTAATTAACTCAGTGCTGTCTGACTCCCTGTGTTTGCTCTCAGCAGAAGGGAATGTTGTGCACTAGCTTGAAAAAAGAAAGGATTTTCATTTACGCACAAAAATCTATCCTCCTCTGAAGCTCACCAGGGCAGACTGTGGTGCTGTGTACGTACAGTGCACCCAGGGCTTTGGGTGGCTGCCTGCTTACTGCCCACACACTGCCACACACCGCACTCCCGCTGGCCCCAGCAGCCTGCCTCCTGCTCGTGCAGCAACAGGCTTCACAGCCACATCTGACTCCTTTTGACTTTTGGGTTTTTTTCATTATGATTGTCTGAAATATGGCATTCACTGAGTGTTCCAGCACAAAAGCTGCATACGGAGCTGAGTACCAGAGGGTGCAGGCTAGTTCAGGCACTGCAGGGCTCATGACAGGAAAATGTGAGTTTTATTTTCTCTGAGGCCCTCTTTCAGGACACAACGTCTTTCTGAGTATCGTGGTGTAAAGAAATTCATGTCAACATTACAGGCTGTATTGCTGAGATGACAAAAAAAAAACCAAACCCACAATAACTTTTCCCCAGTTAACCAGTTAAATTAGGCCAATAACGTGAAATTGCAGAGAGAACTCGCCTTTGAAATCCTTTCACCGATTACATTCACTATAAAGCACCACGTTATCGACAGAGGAAACTGAAAACGACTATAATTCCACTTGTAAGAGCAGATTTTTTCAGATACTATAGACTGGGATTACATCAACGCTGCTGATTGCACACATCCAATAGATGTAATGCTCTTTTCCCTCCAGGAAGGAAAGTAGATTCAAAGAGAACATCAACACTTCCTCCAGCTGGTGTACTAACACCCTTCAGAGGAGGTGGAACAGAGCCACCAAAACAATATTGACTTTTCCTTTTAAGGTCGAATTATTAGAACCATGAAATTAATTCTGTATAAAAGATACCTCATTTCCTGCCCAGAACACAGATGCAAAGCTGTCTTCAAAATCATAACATTGACAAAAAGGAAAATAACATTTTTTTCTGAAATTATTTGTAGATGTCTCTTACCAAGTTTGCTTTCTAGTCGCTTTGTTTTCTCCCATTCTGTTGCTCTTTTCTCAAAATTTCTTCCAAGAAAATATATTTTCGTTTTTCTATCTGAGGTATTTTTTAAATGATTTATTAAACATTTTTCTTCTGTGACTGTGATAAAGCCTCTTATATTTATTTATTTGCAGGATTTGCATCTCAAAATAATAGAAGGACACCAACCGAATAGATAAAGCAATACAAAGTAAAAACACACAGACTGAAATATTTGTCAAAATGGCAACATTTGCCCACACAGTTATCACTGCATGAAACTGAGACCATTGCAATTATTTTCATAATTTATTTTTAAAATCTCCATGCATAGAGTACAGGCATCGGCAATAATAGGTAATATCTTTGGTCACATTTTCCTTTCCAGAGAAAACATTTTGGCTTTATAAGCATTTATGACCTTTTAAAAAAGTGCTCCAGAATTACTTTGATTTGCTGTATGACTTTGACATTTGTCCAGTCAGCAGTCCTAGCATTTGGCTGCAATTTGGGGAATGAATCTTTTCAAAGCAAAAGAATTGCACTTCAGTTCACATTTTTCTGCTGCCACCATGGTCGAGTTAAGGCCAGATACATAAAGTTATTTAAAGATCTAAGGAGGCAAATCAGTGATCCGATTCCTAGCTCTTAGTGCTTAATGCCTTCTTTTCTCTACAATTACCTGATATTCCCATTCTATTTGTCATGTTTATTTGCATTAATATGGGAAGTCTTGTAATATCACATATTCAGGCTTAACTTAGATATCAGAAAACAGCAATCAGCATCTTAAGCTACTTAAGATAAAAATATGTCAATTACTAAGTTGAGTGAGTTGCTCAAGGTGAAAACAGAAATTAGTTCGTTAAACAAGGAGCATGCCTCATATGGGTCCACATGCCTGTCAGAGAGCCTTGTGCTCGCTGTTCAAAACAGACATTTAGAATTAGGAAGAAACTTCCTTCTAGAGTCTGAAGGTGCATTTCTAGTCTTGCATTTGTGGAATCAAAACAGATTTCATATTAGCAGAAACAAACCAGTAAAGAAAAGTCCTAAAAATTGTGCAGAGAAGCAATAATTTAAGACCAAAAAGTTGCCTCGTGTCCATATGAGTCCTCCAAGTCCAAAACTGAATGTTTTCCAGAGGCACAAGCATGTGCAGCAAACAGCTCCCCTACACACAAGCCTCCCTATGGTCTTAATTTTAAAATTATTCTTAATTCCATCAATCTCTATCCAAAATAGATTTCAAATGCTGGATACAGTACTTGGTTTAATTTACTGGCAAATAAATATATTTCTCCTTTTTCACTTTTAAGTGTTTTCATTAGTAAAACATATTTTAGAGAGTAA